>NW_013677429.1:6958-13649 GCF_000517525.1 Limulus polyphemus | reverse complement strand
TTGCCAGTACATTCAACTTCAATCGGATGTTTTGTTAATTTCTTGGTAATGCTCAAACTCTAGGCCTCGTTAATTACTTTTGACTGTTTCAAGTATGATATTATTTTAATAAAATGACTCATTTCATTCTCCTTCCTTGCTGACTTTTGACGTTTTTTTTTAGTATAATTTATTTCATGAAACTAACTTACTTGTTCACATTAATCTTCCAAAACGAAGGCATGTAGGTTTAATGAAGTCATATTTTCTCTCCTTTGTTTAATAATATTCTTTACATGAAAACATGTTACAGGAATAAATAAAGTGTTGCATCTCATTATTGTTAAAAACTAGATCCTTCTAGTTAGGTGGGAAGACCGTTAGTTTGGTAGCACGTGACATACAAATGATAGCTTTATGCTGTCGTTGAGTTTCTCGCAAAGCTACTCGAGGGCTAGCTGTCCCCAATTTTTGAAGTGATAGGCATTTATTGAACACAAACCACCACAAACTTGTAAGCTACTCTAATCCAATAGTAGGATTTGCCCCCGTCACTCTTATAACGTACCCATGGCACAAAGTGCGATTTTTATTTTTTTATGTTGTGTGTGTGTGTGTGTTAAAGGAACGTGATCTATAGATCTACAGTTCAGTACGCTAACCACTGGGTAACAAGTTACAGAGACAAATTAGTACTCTTTATAGCTACTACGCAATTATGTTACATGAAATCTAGTACTATTGATAGCTACTATGCAGTTATGCTACATGGAATTTAGTACTCTTGAGCTACTATGCAATTACGCTACATGAAAGTTTATTGAGCATTCAAATAAAAACTGGTGATTTTTTTATGTAGATTTTCGTTTGAAGTCTTCCAAAATATTAAAGTTAAATCAGCCTTTGCAGAGCGCGTTTGTTTTGTTTGAAGTTAAGCACAAAACCACACAATGGGCTGTCTGTGCTCTGCAAACCACGGGTATCGAAACCCGGTTTATAGTGTTGTAAGTCCGCAGACATACCGCTGTGCCACTGAGAGGGGGAGAGGGCCTGTAGTGCGCAGTAAATTGCGTCGTAACCAACCAAATTCACGAGTTTCGTTTTGTTTCTTTGTTGTTAAGCACAAAGTTACACGGAGAGCTATCTGTGCCGTGGCCATTGTGAGTATCGAAACTCAATTTTTAGCGTTATAAGTCCTAAGACTTACCGCTGAGCCACTGAGGGGGGGACACAACTTTAGTGACTATGAAATCTCTGAGAATGTGAACTTTGGTTTAAAGTTGTCCATTTAGAAAAAAAAATAATATTTTGATTTAGTTCTTGATGTCAGTTAGTTTTAAAATAATATAGAAAAGTTTATTAAGATAATTGTAAGTAGCAATAAAAATTAGCACAGTAACAATTAATTATGAACGTTACGAAGTTGTTTGTTCACCTATGGATATAGATAAGTTAGCTCAGTCAAATGAACTATATAAATTATTTAATTATGTATAAAATAAACAATATAAACATTTTGATCGAAAAAAAAAGAAATTATCTTTGTTCCCTTAGATTGTAGAGTTATACAATGATCTAACTGCGCTCTATGTAAAGACTTAGAATTATCTTTGACTCTTCTAAAACGATCTTGACGAATATTCGTCGGTTAATCGCAAAATGAATATTAATAAAAAACACATTTTAATGAAAACTTTGGAGAATAAAAGTTAAAAATGTCACTACAAAAAATCCGTTTTTATCCATCACAATATTGCCTTTAAGATAAAAAAATAAACATAGGGTATGGTGCACAAAATATTTTAAAAGCAAAGTCAGTCAAGAATAGGACACTAACGAGCTTAAGAAGAAGAGGGAAGAACTCATCACCAGACATGAAACTGATATATCGATGTCACCAGAGACGGTAACAAATTTCTGTGAACTTCATCAAATGAGCGATATAATTCTAAATGATGACTTAAGTTCCTTTGTGTAAATGTCTTCCTAATAGAATCTGCTTCCTATTGAAAAAGCCTTAGATGAGCTAATCTTATTCCAAAATTTCCTCTATATGACTTTCTGGACAATCTTTTCAAGTAATCTCTGTTAGTATAGCTTTTCGTTAATCTATATCATAATTTAAATGTGGTTTGTACTTTAATTTGTGAAATTTGTTCAACTCGGTGTTTCTAAGCAAATCAGACATCTGTTAAAAGTTTAAGATGTCTCCCAAATTGATATAATTTTATTCGTTTTATTTTCAAGATGTTAATTATTATTATTATTAGTCAGGATTTAAAAAAAAATACTAGTAATTTTATAAACTTTACAATATTTTAACTGAGGCTGTCATTTAATATAAGACGCATAATGTTTAAAAGGAACTGGCAGGGATTGGTTCGTCGAAGAAAGTTGAAAAGTCAGGGATTGGTTCGTTGAAGAAAGTTGAAAAGAATGATGTTTTAAGGCTTAACTAATTGAATACATTTGTATTTTTGTTAAGAAAAATTGCGTGAAAACTATTTTGTTAATGAAATTATTTTTGAATATTGTTAATAAATTCAAGAGAATATTTTTTACAATAAAACTGCTAGATCTCTTCTAGTCATTTAATACACAAATAACCCTCCGTCAAAAATAAATACATTAAAATACACCAATGAAGTAGTAGAACGAGAAGAATCCATCTTTTCTTTTGAGCTTCATTACTCTTCAGTATTTTTTAATTCGAATTGATATTATTCAAATTTATTTGCTTTCAATTTTATGTGTCACTAAGAGCTATAAGAAACGTTCATCAGTATCTCATGATTTATTTGTCAAAACTGTCTAAAATTTTACAAGCGTTTATGAATGGTAAAAAAAAAAGCGTTACATTAAATGTTATTAATTTTCGTAATTTACCATCGCGATGACAAAAAGAAAATATTTAATAATTTAGTAAGTGATTTTATCTCTCTTGATAAATGCTCGTCAAAAACCTTATGACGATGATAGACGTAATTAAATTAAACTATCTTTACAGCCACACTGGCCGGTAGAAGATTCGTAAGTTAAGGAAATCATGTATCTCGGTAAATTAAAAGAAGGTGGCTGTCTTGAATGACACTGAACATAAGATAAACATAAAATATATGTATATATCTGTGTATGTATGTAGTCACCTATAGGAGTGTGCGTATTTTTTGCAAAAAATCTATACACAATTCAAGGAAGTTTAGTTCGTGTGATAAGCGGTATTTTTACTCCAAAGTGTAAACTAAGGAGGTTTATTTAGTAAGAATGAGGACTGAATGTGCAACGTTTGCTGAGTTTGTTAATTGTTCTAGTGTTTTTGGTCTTCATTTGATGAGACTTATCACACAGAAAAGTATGGTTCATAAATAAGATGTATGGAGGATTATAATTACTAATTTACTGAACTTTTCTAATTCCTATATTTCTAATATTCTATTTTCACTAAGACAACCAATGATACTGTACTAAAATAAAGTGAAATACAATCGAACACATGACGTCATCACTTTTGAAAGTTCTAGCTGCTCACTGTTTTACATGAGTTTGTTTGCTTGTTTTGAATTTCGCGCAAAGCTACACGAGGGCTATCTGAGTTAGCCGTCCTTAATTTAGCAATCAACTGGCTATGCCGGACCGTTTCACATGCGATTAAAACTGAAAAGAAAATATTTTTTTATTGAATTTGTTTTTGTTCATATGGTATATGTTTGTATAAAAATAAAAATATTGAAGATGTACTCTAAGAAAATCATGGCCAGGTGGTTAGGGCACTCGACTCGCAATCTGCGGATCGCGGGTTCGAATCCCCGTCGCACCAAACATGCTCGCCCTTTCAGCCGTTGGGGTCATTATAATGTGACGGTCAATCCCACTATTAGTGGGTAAACGAGTAGCCCAAGAGTTGGCGGTGGGTGGTAATGACTAGCTGCCTTCCCTCTAGTCTTACACTGCTAAATTAGGGACGGTTAGCGGAGATAGCCCTCGTGTAGGTTTGCGCGAAATAAAAAAAAACAAACAAACAAACTAAGAAAATCGATTCCAGTAGTTATAAAAAAAAAGATGGATGTATAGAGATGAAAACAAATTTCCGTGAGTTAAGAACAACTCTTTCTCCATTATTTATTGCACTCTCAAACAACGTTATTTGTCAAAAATACAAAACCCATAGACACAAAATAGTCTTGCTTAATGCACTATCTACATCTGTTTACAAATCAAAGAAATAAAAACTGACGTTGTTTTACCTATCTACTACACGGATATTTAATTAATGAAATGACGTGTGTTAAGTAGCATAAGCGTTTAAATAACACATATTCGATAAAATAAGAAGTTATAACAAACCGCCTGTTGTAAAACCTTTTTTTTTTACCATAACTGAAATAGAAGCATGCACGTCTTCAAGTAGTATTTATCAGTAAAAGTGCTCATGAATTAATTGTTTTTATTTGTTTCTTTTTCTTTGCAGGAATGTTTCTCACTTGTAAACATCGAGACTCTAACATGAAAATCCACTATTCTTAAAGCTACTATATTTTTGATACTTTTTAAGTAACTTATGTTAATTAGACATAATTACTATTGGCCATTGTGAACAGGATACAAAAATAAATTTTTGAAAATAAATCGATTCATTATTTAATTTGAAATAGTTTAGAAACTAATAAGCCCCAGTAAACGTTTAAAAATGGAATAGTTTATTTGCTATGAATTTCAAGCAAAGCTACACTAGGGCTATCTGCGCTAAGCTTCCCTAATTTAGCAGTGAATGACTAGAGGGAAGGCAGCTAGTCATCGTCACCCACCGCTAACTCTTGGGCTACTCTTTTACCAACGAATAGTGAGATTGACCGTCACATTATAGCGCCCCCATGGCTGAAAGGGCGAGCAAGTTTGGTGGGACGGGGATTCGAAATTGTAGCCAGCAGATTGCGAGTCAAGCGCCCTAACCACCTGGCCATGCCGGGTCGCAAATGGAATAATAAAACATGCTAATGATGGGTGAATCAAAATTAGCTATGAAATTAATGCAAGTATTACTATTACAGCGATCATAAGCCACAAATAGCACATAGTCAACTAGATCATTTAGAATGGTTCAACTCTCAGATGTACCCAGAATATAATTAATAATTGAATTTAAGGAAATAATAAAATACATATTCACAGAGAGAAGTTGTGTGATAGGATAATATAATACAAGGACTAAAATTGGAAAACATATAAATAACAGTGTTTTTAGAACTTTACTTGCTTAAATGCAGGATAAAATGTATATTTTAACGTCTCTAAAATTGTACAGCGGTATGTCTGCGGACTTACAACGCTAGAATCCGGGTTTCGATACCCGTGGTGGGCAGAGCACAGATAGCGCATTGTGTAGCTTTGTGATTAATTACAAACAAACAAACAAGCCTCTTTCTCACTCCGTGTATTTTTAACCCCCTGGTAGCACAGCGGCAAGTCTACGGACTTATAACGTTAGAAACCGGGTTTCGATACCCGTGGTGGGCAGAGCACAGATAGCACATTGTGTAGCTTTGTGCTTAACTTCAAACAAACAAAAACTAAAATTGTAATATATATTTTTATTTCTCAAAGAAAACATCAGCATGCCTAAACAGCAGGAATAATTTGACAACAACTTTGAAGTATATATATATATATATATATTTAATTTTACTAAATACTGAATTTTTTGGAAAATCTATCACGATAAACGTAGAAACAACTTTATTACGTTATTGATCTGTTTAAACTATATTATTGTACCATACAACTGGTTCCCTTAACAAGGATTTTATATCTCAGACTCAGTCATTAATCCTATTAAAGAACACAATTTGTTTTTCCTTGTCTATAATGCGTAAAACATATAACCGACTCCAAAGAAAAATGGCCAGCTGGCTAAGCCTCATGTTTCCACTTGACAAGAGCCAATCTGAAAAGCCCTGGTAACCTAGGCAGCTTAATGTTCACAAGCTGTGAAAGTCATCAATATGCTTTTACGTTGGACCTTACAGAACACTCACAACAAAAGCGAACTGAAATAGTTTCTGGCAGTCAGTCGGCTTGTAGGTTGATGTAGCACCTCCAAAAGGCTTGAGCTGGGGGTCGGAAATTAGTGTTGAACTTTTCGACGTAATCGATCCACAGCTGGCTTCATTTGCTTTGTCAAATCTGCTTCAGGCGTCCACTCGGATTTAAAAAGGAGACAGAGAAAAGTTTGTTTGTTTCTTTGTTTGTAATTAAGCACAAAGCTACACAATAGGCTATCTGTGCTCAGCCCGCCACGGGTATCGAAACCCGGATTCTAGCGTTGTAAGTCCGCAGACATACCGCTATGCCACTGGGGGGGGCACAGAAAAAGGAACACGTGGTGATGAGTTTGTTTTTTTGCGATGTTGGTCGAGGGTAACGAGCTCATAACACTTTTCCGGAAAGCGACTGGTCAAATGGGCACTTCAACGACCTTGGGGAAGTCATATCTAACAGATAATACTGGTCGAGGGTAACAAACTGATATAGCTTTTAATTAAAGCGACTGGACAAATGGACACTTCAACGACCTTGGGAAGTCATATCTAACAGATATGAACAAATGGACGCGACATCGACATATCTAACAGATATGGACAAATGGACACGACATCGACCTTGGGGAAGTCATATCTAACAGATATGAACAAATGGACGCGACATCGACATATCT
>NW_013677429.1:3340-5958 GCF_000517525.1 Limulus polyphemus | reverse complement strand
ATTTCTTCTCTTATAACACCATTCCATTTTTATTTAGATTTTCAAACACACAAAGATAGTTGAATTGCATGTATGATAAAAATCTATAATTCATTTTTTATATAAGTACTTAAGGTTTTAATTGATTTAGAAGTTAAAATAAAGTAATATGAAATATCGATAGAAAAATGGGGGAAAAAATATCTGTTAGTGTAAAAATTGTTTAAATGAAATCGACCCCCCCCCCAGTGGCACAGCGGTATGTCTGCGGATTTACATCGCTAGAAACCGGGTTTCGATACCCGTGACGAGCAGAACACAGATAACCCATTGTGTAGCTTTGTACTTAACTTCAAACAATTAAATGAAGTCTGGACGAACTTCACATAGTGTTTATTTAATAACTTGTACAAATACATATAGGACTTCAGTTATAAGAAATTCCGTTATTAGATAGACGTCACCAGATAACTACGTTTTCTAAAATGTTGCATAAATTTATCAATCATAATTTGCTACACTTTCTAAGTTAGTAACACTTACATTGAAGAACGTAGTCATTCGTCCTGTCTTCCTCTTCTGTAAATCCATATAATTAGTGAGCTAAACAACTAGAGCTAACTAAGTCACGCTCCGCTCTTTCACAATGAATAGACCACTAATTTAGAAAAGCTATAGAATTCGCGGAAACCACGTGATCAGCCTGGTGGAAATCAGGGCACCATGATTGATTTTATATTTAACGTGAATATTCTGAAGTACAGGAAATTCTTTAATTAACAGCGGATTTAAACCATGCGCAATTTTCCTTAATTAAAAACCAGGCCTTCGGTTCAATAATACATAAATAATGTGTTTAACGTGTTGTAGAATACACAGTTTAGTTAAAGATAGATTTTTTCCCTTATTCAACACTGCTATTTTTTTATGTTGATTTGGGATTAAAAACTAAGTCACGAAGAAATAATATTCATTCCTTAAATAATTTTAGACGTTAGGGTAATGTGCTATACTTAATGAATGTGTCGCCAAATATAGGCTTACAATATTTTCTTCGTCTTAATATTAGTCTTGTAAATAAAGGGTGTCGTTAGGCTTAGGATAATAATTGCATGTTTACTGTCTCTATCTCTAATAATTGTAGTAAAACACTTACGAATTTACGTTTCTCCAAAATTTGATACTTTGTAAAATAATTAGGGAGGATTTTTTTAATGAGGAAACTCATTTATTTATTTTCAAAATCAACATTTTTATCTAAGAAAATCACTTTATAGATGAAATTATTTTACACTCAACTTTATCAAGGCTTTTCCATGATGAATCATTTTGAGAAAAAAATTTATGATATATACATATATATATTAATTTTATGAAAATTAATTTCAATGGTAACGTATCGGTGATTTATATTAATTTGATAGTAAACAGTCTAAATCTTTGATTTAAAGTAGACGGCAATTGAAAACGACGAAATTAATAGATAAAACAACAACAATGATAGAAAATCGTGCTGTAGAAGATAATAAGAAAAAATACGATATGAAAGTTATCAAAAATAACAGAAAGGTATATTGGAAGTAAAATAAAAAACAGTAAAACAGATTTTCAAAGGTATTCTTTGAAGTACAGATGAGTGCAGAGAAAATGTATGTCAAAATAAACACCAGTGAAAGGTGCAATTATTAAACTAAACATGTGAGGAAAACGTGTTGTAAATTGAACATCGGTAAAATGATACAAGTTTGTTTGTAGTTAAGCACAAAGCCAGATAAATGGCTATCCGTGCTCTACCCACCACGGGTATCGAAATCCGGTTTCTAACGTTGTGCCACTCAAATGATGTAAGATTTTTAAAGTAAACACGATGGAGAAATAGTATTGCGTTTGTAAAGTAAACATCAGTGAAATGATAAGAGGTTATTAACAAGCACCACTTAAGAAATGTGCAATCTTTCAATATACATCAGCAAAGAAAAAGACACATTTGAAATATTCGAAAGTAGAAAGACCATCTTGATCAAGAATAAATACCGTAGAGTAAATAGTAGAAACTTTTCTTATACTGTCTACTGCATTTAGCGTATTGCTGATTTTGTTTGTGATGAAAATAGTTAAGTTTCATTAATTCCTGATTCGTTGTTGTATATAATGCTCTGTTTAACTTTTAAGTTTTTAAAATACTGTTGCGATTACTTCTTTGATACATACTGTTGAACTACTTCTTAGATACATACTGTTGAACTACTTCTTAGATACATACTGTTGAACTACTTCTTAGATACATACTGTTGAACTACTTCTTAGATACATACTGTTGAATACTTCTTAGATACATACTGTTGAACTACTTCTTAGATACATACTGTTGAACTACTTCTTAGATACATACTGTTGAACTACTTCTTAGATACATACTGTTGAAATACTTCTTAGATACATACTGTTGAACTACTTCTTAGATGCATACTGTTGAACTACTTCTTAGATACATACTGTTGGACTACTTCTTATATACATACTGTTGCGATGACCTTAGATACATACTGTTGAACTACTTCTTAGATACATACTGTTGAACTACTTTTAGATACATACTGTTGAACTACTTCTTAGATACATACTGTTGAGATGACCTT
>NW_013677429.1:0-2747 GCF_000517525.1 Limulus polyphemus | reverse complement strand
GATACATACTGTTGAACTACTTCTTAGATACATACTGTTGCGATGACCTTAGATACATACTGTTGAACTACTTCTTAGATACATACTGTTGCGATGACCTTAGATACATACTGTTATGATTACTTCTTAGATACATACTGTTGCGATGACCTTAGATACATACTGTTGCCATGACCTTAGATACATACTGTTATGATTACTTCTTAGATACATACTGTTATGATTACTTCTTAGATACATACTGTTATGATTACTTCTTAGATACATACTGTTATGATTACTTCTTAGATACATACTGTTATGATTACTTCTTAGATACATACTGTTATGATTACTTCTTAGATACATACTGTTGCATCTATTTCTTAAATATTTGTGTATCATTAAGCCTTTCTTTAGAATGTATTGAAAAATGTTTGAAGAAGTGAACATCCGTCGATTTTTTTGTTCTGAAAGAGCAAAGTTATGTCCTCCTCTATGGATCGAATAAGCTTAAGCTCATATGTCTTAGCTTGATTGCCTTATAAGCGATAGCGATTGAAATACGTACATAACATTTTTCTACATTAGTTAAAATATTAAAATATTTTTTATGCTGTAAGTTGATTTCAGATTCTATATGTGTATTGTTGAATATTTCTTCATAGGACAGAGGTTTTGTACATAGTTATAAACTCATAGACCGTCAACAACACATTAACTCATTTCCACAGAATTATTACTTCAAAGTTTACTTTATAGGTGTCTGGTTACTTTGATGTATCCACAATGAATAAGCTATAATAGAATGGACATTCTTTGGTTGTACAAAATTGTTTTTCGTTTCTTATTCCCCCCCCCCCAGTGGCACAGCGGCATGTCTGCGGACTTACACCGCTAGAAACTGGGTTTTGATATCCGTGGTGGGCAGAGCACAGATAGCCTATTGTGTAGCTTTGTGCTCGACTACAAAACAAACAAACAATTCGTTTCTTATTCGTGGCACGACGTTTTAGCTATCGAACAGTGTGTGAAAAATTTGCAAGTAAACACGTGATTTTATTTTCAAGAAGAGGATTCAGTTTATTTTTAATTTAATTTGAAAATGTTATTTTTTTTAAGCTGCAAAAAAATGAATTTCAATTGATCCACCGAGACTATATGTGTTGTATCCCAGCCAACCTGAGGAGCCCTGATATTGACGAAAAATCTCGTCGGCATTGGCGTGTGGCGCCACACTAGGTGTTTCTTCTTACTGGAAATTCGTGATATAATATTTATAAAACATTATTACCAATTACCGATCACCAGATGACGCCTTCCAAGCATAAAACGCTATATATATATATATATATATACTATAACCACTGAAATCAATATTTCCTCACTTAGATTAATAACGCGCCATAAACTTGACATATTGTGATTTAAAACCAACAGTTAGCTATTGTCGAGTTATTCATATCTCCACTGTTTTCATTTGAGGTGTATGAAACTCTTTTTTTTTGCAATATAAAAAAACTCTATTAACTGTCTAATTTATCCTAATTTAAAAATAATGTGTTTATTTTTATTAAGTTAAAAGTTTCAATAAAATCATAAGTTCAAGTCGGCATGCACTATTTAATTTTAGTCAAAGGAGCACTCTAACAAAACGTAAATGGCGCCAGTTTGAAATCAACAGCAGAAAAAACAATCTTCAAGAAGTCTTTAAAATCCAACCTCGAGAAAAAGGATACAGGCCTATTTCATTTTTCGGAGATTACATTTTTGTAATGAACAAAAAAAGGATGAAATGCCTCAGAATGTATTATTCGAGAATTACGTTTTTACTGTTTTCAGAAAGAAATAAAAAGGAATGAACTTTCTCTACATGTGCTCAAGATAGACGTTCAGTCCGTCTAAATCATGTTGAAAGGTTTGAATGTACCTGTTGGATTAAACATTTTGTTTTTCAATCGAAAATTCCCATCAATGATTTTATATGATTAACCGTTGGAAGGAGATGTTCTTGTCTACTGTACAAAGAGCATGATTACATTTTCATTCTATTAGCGTAGTGCTCAGACGTGTAATAAAGGCAGATTTGATTTTTTCGAAGGTAATAAGAAGTAACCAATAGACATTTGTTGGGTCTTATAAAAAGAGTTATATTCCAGGCCTTGATATAAATTATAGCGTAGCATTATTACAGGCAGTATTTTTTTATTTGTCTTCTAAAAGCGATAAGGATAGACACACACGAACTTGCAACTTGTGAGAAACTACCTACATATTGACTGTTATATAATCTTTACACAATATGTTTTAGTTGATCAAAATAGGAACTGATGACAAGGCCGCTGTATTCCAGTATAAAATTGTTGGTTTCGTATAGAGTATTTTTCGAACGATAGTTTACAGATTGGTCAGGTTTTCTATATGAAGAGTTTTTCTTGTGTAAAAAAGAGTGATTTGAGCAAAAGTTAAATGTTTTTTTCTCTTTAATATCTTGTAGTTTCTACTTTCTTAATTATAGCTGAGTTTAATAAATAATGGTATAGTTAGTTGTATGGTTCAAAATCCATTAAGTAATGGAACACAACTAGTAATGATACACTAACAAATCGATATATAATGATACACTCCCGGTACTAACAAATCGATATATAATGATACACTCCCGGTACTAACAAATCGATATATAATGATACACTCCCGGTACTAACAAATCGATATATAATGATACACTCCCGGTACTAACAAATCGATATATAATTATACACTCC
>NW_013677428.1:5602-13059 GCF_000517525.1 Limulus polyphemus | reverse complement strand
CTATAGTGATAACCAAGTTGATCCGGTTTCCAAGACTAGGGCTACTCTTGCTAGACCGACATGGCTTTTCTGTTACTATAGTGATAACCAAGTTGATCCGGTTTCCAAGACTAGGGCTACTCTTGCTAGACCGACATGGCTTTTCTGTTACTATAGTGATAACCAAGTTGATCAGTTTCCAAGACTAGGGCTACTCTTGCTAGACCGACATGGCTTTTCTGTTACTATAGTGATAACCAAGTTGATCAGTTTCCAAGACTAGGGCTACTCTTGCTAGATTGGCATAGCTTTTCTGTTATATATTTCTTCAACGTTTAACGAACACTATCAATCAACATGCAATACAAAGGAAAATTATGTAAATAATCAAAGTGTCTTAACAAATAACGTACAATTACGAACACCATAAGCAAAAAAAAAAAGTTTCAGCAATAACTCAATCCCCAAACTTGTTGAAATAAAACTGTTCACAAAAATGTGTCTTGGTTTAATTTATGTTATAATCCAGTAAAAAAAAAAACCCTCCAGTGGCTGAACATCGGGTTTCGATACGGTGGGTAGAGCACAGATAGCCCATCGTGTAGCTTTGTGCTTAACAACAAACAAATAAAACTATCGAGTATATGGTAGTTCATTTACTAAAGGTAAGTTTTGTTTGTGTTAGAACAAAGCCACATGAGACTAACTCTTGTGTCCACCACGGAGAATCGAACCCCGCATTTTAGCGTTGTAAGTCCTTAAGCTTACCATTGTCCCACCGGAGGACGAAAGGTAAGTTTTGTTTGTGTTAGAACAAAACCACATTAGACTAACTATTGTGTCCACCACGGAGAATCGAACCCTGGATTTTAGCGTTGTAAGTCCTTAAGCTTACCATTGTCCCACCGGAGGACGAAGGGTAAGTTTTGTTTGTGTTAGAACAAAGCCACATTAGACTAACTGTTGTGTCCACCACGGAGAATCGAACCCTGGATTTTAGCGTTATAAGTCCTTAAGCTTACCATTGTCCCACCGGAGGACGAAGGGTAAGCTAAGTATGTGTTGCAAGTTGCAACAAACAAAAGTTATTCAATTGTATAATATATATAATAATAATAATATTGCAGGTAAATAAATTTATGAAACCTTACCAAGGAAATGATCGTCACACTTTGCTGCGAGTTATTTTTTATATACTCTACAAGAAAGCTACTTGCGGAATTCAGTCCTTCTTTCGTCAGCTGCTTTAACTCTCTTTATTATGACTATTTTTCCTTAGGCTTTATCGCATGTTCGTCTGTTGATTTTTCAGAAATGACAAGACGACACAACTTGAAACAACAAATACGAAAGTATGAATCTTGCACAAAGTTTACGTACCTGATAAACCACTCTGTCGTCTGTCTTGCGGGTTTATTAATCACGAACAACAGTAGCGAATTTCGATTTAGACAATGTACATTCCTTGCTGACTTAGGAACGAAAATTGGGCGACAAATAACGTACATTCCTTGCAGACTGGGAACGAGATTAAGCGCACGTGACAGATCCGACTGAGCGTGGAAAACAAACCGACATAGTGGCACAAGTTGTTTAGTCCACGAGGACCACACAAATTAAATTCACCGTCAATCGTTTTCATAAAATATATATATTAGTTTGAAAAATTATAATTTTTGTAAATATGTGTCTCACAAACGATTAATAAAACCACAGCTTACAGATATAAACACTGCGTTCAGTCTCGTCGCAAGTGTTGTTGGCGCCACAAGCACGGTCTCAAAGTAACTGAAGAAATGTTCCAGATACGAGACCATACCGCATGAACAATCGGAGTGCTGATGGAATACTCGGCGCAGCCGAGGTATAGGAGACTGTAACACAGGTGCCCCTAGCGGAGAGCTCTGAAACACTATATACTAGAAGCGACACCAGAAGTTAAGCTGGTTTGTTTTTCGTTCGCGTTGCAGGAATTAACCTTCTAACACTATAATTATTTTAACAACTTTTTTTTTTACTAATATCCACGAACTGAAATCCCACAGGTAGAGGTTCTTACAATGAAAAGCATAAAATAATAAACGTGTAACAAAAGAATCAATTAAAAATACAAGTACCACAGCAAAAGGTGATAATTAAAAGGTTCCGACACGTAGGTGGCAGGAGTAAACATAAGTTCGGTCATAAGCAGCTAAGTTTATACACGCCCAAACAAAGCTACACAAAGGACAAACTGCACTCAGCCGTTCCTAATTTTGAAGTCATGGGTTAGAGAGAGAAGGTAGTTAATCAATAGCACCCACCGATCACTTTTATCTGACCGAATAGTGAAATTTGTCCCTCACTCTTATAACACATTCACAGACCCAAAATGTGAAGCACGTTTTGCAGCAGAGGGCCGCAAACCATGAATACGCGGATTCCCAGCCCGAACACGCTAACTACTAGGACACGCTCAGTCCCTTATAAGTAAGCTGTATATAAGACATGTTTTTTAGAAACTAATTAATAAGTTGGTTGTAATTAAGAACAAAGCTACACAATGGGCTATCTGTGCTCAGCCCACCACGAGTAATGAAACCCTGTTTCTAGCATTGTAAGTCCCCAGACATACTGCTGTGCCACTGGGAGGGGGGGGCAACTTATCAGTTTCTCCAACATATAATTATTCATAAATATATCTTAAAACATGATTGTTTGTTTGTATGTAATTAAGCACAAAGCTACACAATAGGCAACGTGTGCTCAGCCCACCACGAGTAACGAAACCGTGTTTCTAGCATTGTAAGTCGCCAGACATACCGCTGTGCCACTGGGGGGGCTACTCTTAAGAACAACAGCTTTATGAATGTAAAAAAAAACTATGCAGGAATTAACGTAATGATATTTGATTGCTAAAAATTAAAAAAGTCATTATTAGTTTATACTTATGTTAAACTAACTGAAAACTAAATACGTAACACATGCATTAACACAATGACAGTGTTTAAAATGAAGAATAAATTTTGTAAGATGATGTAGGTGTTATTGTAGGATGATAAATATGGCACCTCTCCAATAACACATCCACAGAAAACGGGCTTACGATCCTCCAATTTTAAAGCTTCTTACTTCTAAAAAACAACAACAAGAGAATTGAACAAAAGCAACGAAACCAAATCAACTAACAAGGGTTAATGGAAATTACAAAAAACTTATTATACCATAGAAATATACACGAGAACCTAAGGAAATCTATACAAATATAATAGTACTGTCAGTTGTATGTCCATGTAACTACTTCTATATAAATATAATAATACTGTCAGTTGTGTGTCCATGTAGCTACTTCTATATAAATATAATAGTACTGTCAGTGGTATGTCAATGTAATTACTTCTATATAGATATAACAATACTGTCAGTTGTGTGTCCATGCAACTACTTTTATATAAATATAATAGTACTGTCTGTTGTATGTCCATGTAACTACTTCTATATAAATATAATAGTACTGTCTGTTGTATGTCCATGTAACTAAGTCTATATAAATATATCACTGTCTGTTGTATGTCCATGTAACTACTTCTATATAAATATAATAGTACTGTCTGTTGTATGTCCATGTAACTAAGTCTATATAAATATATCACTGTCTGTTGTATATCCATGTAACTACTTCTATATAAATATAATATTACTGTCTGTTGTACGTCTATATAACTACTTCTATATAAATATAATAGTACTGTATATGAAAAGTTGCTTCCCTTATATGTAATTGTAAAAAAAAACACACACACACACAAAAACGCTCATAAAAATAGCAAAGCATAAGATATTAAACCGCAATTTTCCATGTATCTCTGCTTGAACCCATCAAACCTTCATGCCAAATTTGGTGAAGATCCATCAGCAGGGGCGAAGTAGTGGTAAAAACCGCAAATCGCAAAAGGCAAAACTAAAATTTTTTATGTATCTCTCCATGGATCCAATGAACCTCCATACCAATTTTGGTGAAGATTCCTCCACACCCTGCGAAGTAGTTACATAGACATACAACAGACAGTAATATTATATTTATATAGAAGTAGTAGTTACATAGACATACAACTGACAGTACTATTATATTTATATAGAAGTAGTAATTACATGGACATACAACTGGGGGGAAACTCAGTGGTCTTATGGGATCTTCTACATTTCGTTGAATCGTAAAGATGCCGAAAACAGAAACTTCTTTTTTGATATAATGTGTTTATCACCTTTAGATGGAAGCACTGTATATTTGATTAAATTCTAGATTACTTTAAGGAACACACTTCATTAAGTTCGTTAAAAAATTCAATTAACACAAACGTAGACGAAAACTGTTTGTGCACTCTTTGTAGATCAATTTTAAACGAACAACATATATTTAATTAACTTATTGATTACTAGCTGGACTACCCGTCCTGTGAACGGAAGTTATTAAATTCGTAATTAATGAAAGGTTATCTTGGGATCGTGTCATACAGATGCGTAAATCTTAGCAATAAATAATCTCTCTGTTCTTATTGAATAAAAATATGAAACTTGGCCGGTTTCGTAGGAGAAACCCGACTCTTAACCTTTCTTTGTTTTTTAATGCTATTTCAGTTTGGCGTGAAAGACGTGTTTCTCAACACAAACTCGTGAAGGCATACTTGCTATACACGTAAAAGAATAAAAACAGGAAATCTTACAAGTTCTTCGAACTATGCTGTTAACATGCACAAACATGTTTAGTTTTTCCAAATTGCGATAGCCGTCCCTAATTTTGAAGTGATAGACTAGAGGGAAGGCAGCTATTCGACAACGTTTACCCTTTGGCTAGTCTTTACCAACGAATAGTGGGGTTGACTGTCACATTATAGTGCCTCCCCCCCCCCCCTCCGGCTGAAAGGGCGAGCATGTTAAGAGACGGAATTCGAACTCCCGACCCTCAGGTTGTTAGTCGAGTGCCCTAACCAAGCAATAAAGATCTTTCTTAAACAGACGAGGGCGATACGTAAGCTAGCCCTTTTTAATTAGTGAAGGCTTATGAGAAATTTTAGTAGCTGTTGTCTGAACAGAAAGCTACATAATACGTCCTTTCCGCCGGGTGGAATCGAACCCGGAATTTTAGTGTTGTAAGTCCCTAAAATTATCGCTGACCAATCTGATGAAGATAATTTTCAAATCAGCCCCACAGAGGCCATACTTCTGGAAGTATTATTTTAATAACACTTGTCACTAAGCAGTTTGATAATTTGGTGAGTACTGTAAAAAAAACACGATTGTCGTAGCCTAAATACACACTAATTTCAAATTTATGTAACTAATGTAGAATATATGTATATTCAAGAAAATTTTATACATTTTTATACAACTTATGATACTCTCGTTGCGTTGAGGGGATGTTGAAAGGTCGTAAAGATATGCTAATATTTTATTTAGGTAAAGGTTATACTAGAAACTTGTATCACTTTGGCCTTGTGTCTATGTCCACTCTCTCTGGTAAGTGTATGAAAAAGGGAGGATGGATACTTGTACATATTGGTATGAGTTAGAGAGGTCTACCAGGTATATGTTGCTTGGAATAGTCGTTGATATACGTAGTTTTAGATTATGGGTTTGTTTGTTTTGGATTTAGCAGTGTAAGACTAGAGGGAAGGCAGCTAGTCATCACCACCCACCGCTAACTCTTGGGCTACTCTTTTACCAACGAATAGTGGGATTGATCGTCACATTATAAGCCCCCACGGCTGAAAGGGCGAGCGTGTTTGGTGGGACGGGGATTCGAACCCTCGACTTTCAGATTGCGAGTCGAGCTATGCCGGGCCAATAGATTATGGGATTATGCACTTGGACCCCTTTGTTGATTTGAAACTGCGGAATGTCATAATTCTTGCTATCTTTGATCTCTTCGAACGTGTTTTGAGATTCTCTTTTCATGACAGCAAAGTAAAGTTACAACAGAAAATGAGGAGCTGGCAAGTTTGGTGGGGAACACAGTTTTTCATTATAACTTGTGTTTCCATTGCTACTAGCCTTGCTGATCTCATGAAAGCAAATATACGTGTGCCAAAATGTCAGACTGAAGTGAATTCTATCAGGGCAAATTATCTGTTAAACGTAAACAGACGAATGCCTTATAATCTATATTATTGATATTTCAATCGACTTTCTTTTCAACACTAGTCATACAGGCAAATCGGATAACATTTTGTATCAATGTTAGGATCATCAAAAATTGATCTTGGATTCGGTTGCAGGAATGATACTCGATGAAAGTACTAAGAATAAAGCATTTTTTAAAACAAAATATTAAGTATAGATGAAGATATGGCTACATAAAGATCAATGGATATTAACTATGTATTAGGAATGTTTGATAACTAGCACTGCAGTTGTAAAAAGCCTCATTCAGAATGCGCTTACAAAATACTCTATCAAACTAAAAGATCAGGTAGTCTTTGTTATTTTTTAGTGAAGCAAACAAAGGAGGTAATAACACCCTTCTCTGGATAGAATGCAGTGGAAGTTTTGGTTGCTCTTCGATTCTACTTTTCTTTAACTTGTTACTGGATATGATTTCTTTGTTGTTGTTTTTTGCTATATTTTATAGTTTGTTTTCGAATATTAAGTAATAACTGGTCTGCATCATTGGCTAAGATAATAGGGTGTATATTCTTTAGTAGTAAAATGATGAAAGTAATTATACGACTTGCTTTATCAATAGGATTAAAGGATTCTCTTTCGTACACCTCTTCCGTTTTTAGTGTACCTTGTAATGTTGCAATATGGTTAGGGTAAATATAAATTTCTATGTAAACATAACAGCAGAAATAAAACAAATGTCTTTCAACTCTTTTTATCGACAATATTCCACATTCTTAGAAATCCCAGCACACAAAGCAAAAAGTCGGGTGTTAAAATGGTATATTGGTTGACAATACGGCTCCGATTGAAAATGGGTGTGTGTTATAAAAAATTATATTCGGTTGATAATACAGCTCCAAGTTTGTGTTTTTCATTATGATTATGTTTTTGTGTGTGTATGTTGGTGAGGGGTACTATAATCACTTTGAATAAAGGGCAGGTATAGACGTACCCCAACACTGTTTAACTGAAGAGTCGGGGTACGCCCAACACTACTTAACTAAGAGACGAGGTACCTCAACACTGTTTAACTGAGGAGACGAGGTACCCCCCTCCCCAACACAGCTTAACTGAAGAGACGAGGTACCCCAACACTGTTTAACTGAGGAGACGAGGTACCCCCGTCCCCAACACTGCTTAACTGAAGAGCCAGGGTATCCCCAACACTGTTTAACTGAAGAGCCAGAGTATCCCCAACACTGTTTAACTGAAGAACCAGGGTATCCCCAACACTGTTTAACTGAAGAGCCAGAGTATCCCCAACACTGTTTAACTAAAGAGCCAGGGTATCCCCAACACTGTTTAACTGAAGAGCCAGGGTATCCCCAACACTGTTT
>NW_013677428.1:0-4602 GCF_000517525.1 Limulus polyphemus | reverse complement strand
ATCCCCAACACTGTTTAACTGAAGTGCCAGGGTATCCCCAACACTGTTTAACTGAAGAGCCAGGGTATCCCCAACACTGCTTAACTGAAGAGCCAGGGTATCTCCAACACTGCTTAACTGAAGAGCCAGAGTATCTCCAACATTGTTTAACTGAAGAACCAGGGTATCCCCAACACTGTTTAACTGAAAAAACCAGGGTATCCCCAACACAGTTTAACTTAAGAGCCAGGGTATCTCCAACACTGTTTAACTGAAGAGCCAGGGTATCCCCAACACTACTTAACTGAAGAGCCAGGGTATCCCCAACACTGTTTAACTGAAGAGCCAGGGTATCCCCAACACTGTTTAACTGAAAAACCAGGGTATCCCCAACACTGTTTAACTGAAGAGCCAGGGTATCCCCAACACTGTTTAATTGAAGAGCCAGGGTATCCCCAACACTGTTTAACTGAAAAAACCAGGGTATCCCCAACACAGTTTAACTGAAGAGCCAGGGTATCCCCAACACTGTTTAATTGAAGAAACGAGGTACTAGTGTATTATACTTTTCTGTTTCTCCTTTATTAATTTCTTCAACCGGTTTCAAGACTTCAAAGGTCACTCTTCAGGATATAATTTTACTGAGAATCTTCAACAGAAACATTCAAATACCGTTTTCTAATTAAACAAACAAAAACTAAATTAAATACACATATTTTCCAAATGTGTGAACATATAATACACTCCGTGTATAAATTAAGTTATTATAAATAGAGGTAAAGATTTTCAAGATGTTGATAATACAAAGGGAGAAAATAATTCATACTAAAACACAAGGAAATGGAGAATAATTGATAGATACAGTAACAACAATACTAGATGGAATCCCGGATGTGTTCAGAGTCGACAAAAAATTGAAAGGTTCACACACAGAAACTTCAATAGGGTGGAAGATAGGAATAGAGAGAGATTGCATTCATTATACGAAAGATAAACAGGATCAGATTTTTTGGAAAAATGTTACTTTAACGAGAAATAATTTGAAAGAAAAATGAAATACGATTATTAGCAAAAGGATTAAAATTTACTCCCACAAATAAAGCTAGTAAAATACAACTGGCAGAAGATATATATGAATTCAATAGGAAATTAAAACTCAAGGAACACTTTTTTACGAAGTTTCAAATAAGATGAATCTCTAATAAAAGGTAATTCAGATTTTGATCCTGTTCAAGAAATAAACCCCGAACTGTGGGACTCGGCATGGCCAGGTGGTTAGGGAGCTCGACTCGCAATTTGCGGGTTCGACGTCACGACAGGTTTGTTTTGAATTTTGCCCAAAGCTACACGAGGGCTATATGCCCTAGCCGTCCCTAATTTAGCAGTGAACGATTAGGGAGAAGGCACCTAGTTATCACCACCCACCGCCAACTGTTGAGCTACTCTTTTATCAACGAATAGTTGGATTAACCGTCACATTATAGCACCCCTACGCTGGCTGTTTGTTTGTTTTTGTTTTGTTTTGAATTTCGCGCAAAGCTACACGTGTGTTATCTGCGCTAGCCGTCCCTAATTTAGCAGTGTAAGACTAGAGGGAAGGCAGCTAGTCATCACCACCCACCGCCAACTCTTGGGCTACTCTTTTAGTGGGATTGACCGTCACATTATAACGCTCCCACGGCTGAAAGGGCGAGCATGTTTGGTGTGACGGGGATTGGAACGCGCGACCCTCAGATTGCCCCCACGGCTGAAAGGGCGAGAATGTTAAGAGGGACTGGGATTCGTACCCAAGATTAACAGATTGCGAGTCGAGTGCCCTAACCACCTGGCCATGCTAGGCATTCTTAACAATACAAACTGCAACGTTAATGGTTCCTTATGTGACGTGCTTTGTCTAATATAGGTTAAATGAAAACTACCAAAATAATAAAGAACAATAGTAAAGAAATATTGTTTTTCAAAATGTAAATATTATAATAAATATAAATAGCTCATTTAATTGCAACTCTAAGACGGTGATTTTTTATGAATGTATTAGTTGCGGTGAATTTTATGTTGATGAAGCAGTTAAGGACAAATTTACATAAATCCCATTTAGATGTCCCGAAAAGAGTCCACTATATGCCAGAAAATACATTAATGAATGTCTTTCTAGAAGAACCTTATCGTAATGTTTTCTCTTGTCGTACATTGAATGTAAAAAAATAAAATATTATGCTTTAGAAAACTATTTCATAAATGTTTTTGGCGCAATTTTAAATAGATAGTTTATATATTATTATTTGTAATTAAGCACAAAGCTACACAATAGGCTACCTGTGTTCTTCCCACCACGGGTATCGAAACCCGGATTCTAGCGTTGTAAGTCCGCAGACACACCGCCGTGCCACTGGGGGGGGGGGCAACGTAGATAGAGGTAAGAGGACAGAAGTAACTGTTTGTGTAAAGTCTGTGCGAAACCTTGAAACCATTACCACAAATTACAAAAAAAGGAGAATAAAGTAAGTAAAAGGTATTAAATTAAATTTCTATCATAACATGATAAAGTATAATTAGAATAAGATTTTAATTTAAAAAGGAAAGCATATGGGGTGAGCTTTGATTAACTTTATTTATTTATGTTTTAATATACTTAATTTATACAAGGAGCGTATTATACGTTTGTACATTTGGGAAATATATGTATTTAATTTAGTTTACTTATGTTTAGTTGAAAAACGGTATTCGAATATTTCTGTTATCGATTCTCAGTGAAATTATATCTTGAGGAATGACCTTTGAATCCACGAAACCGCTCGAAGACATTAATAAAAGAAAAAGAAGGGTATATTTATATATATATATGTATATATTATTTATTTTTGTCTTGTCAAAGCAAATATTTTTTTTAGTGTGTTCTCTTCACTGTGCTATGATGCTGATTTGTATCGCCCACTTAGGGTTGTTACAATTACGTTTATATTACACATTCATATATATATATATATATATACATATTTAAAAATATATACGCAGTTTTTAATGTCGTTTGAAAAGGTGCCGGTATGTACACATTCACAGGGGAAGGGGGTTGTTGTTTGACCTGAAGTGATACTCGTGCCAATCGTATTTTTGTGTGAAACCTAATAGGTGCGGATTGAGAGTTTTACAGCATTATAATTTCTTTTTTTTAATGCCGGTAAGTCAAACTGCCATTTTTTTTTCTATTCCCGTATTCAAAACGACGCATACAACAGCACCACACGGTAACCACATATCTGTGTGTGTTATAATTGCAGTACGTTACACATTGTCTTGTACTTTTGTGTACTATCATTACTTTAAATACGACAACTTAAATGTTCATTTGTAGAATAAAATATCCAGGGATGAAGTTTTCATGAGTAAGTAGATGCTACACTCGTGCGAACAAACAACACATAACATATGATTTAGCTGGTTTCTCCATGCTATTCAATATATTATAGGACTAGACGTCTTCACAAGGTGATTTACTGGACATTCTAGGAAAAGATGGCCTCACAACAAACATGATTTCAATTGATTTTCTAGGAGAAGACGGGCTCACAACATGGAACGTTTTGAATCTCTAGCATTTAAATACATAAAATTCAACAAAAATATCGTGTGTGTGTGTGAAAAGAAGGTGAAGTTAGAGGTAGTACTCAACATGATCCCATTACCCTACGTGGTTATATACCTACTACAACTGTCTATATAAGTATAATAGTACTGTTCATCTAACTACTTCACACGGTGTCGATGGTTCTTCACCAAAATTGGTATGGAGGTTCATTACGTCCATGCGGGACATTGAAATTTTCAGTTTTGCATTATGTGGTTTTTATGAGAGTTTTGCGTTTTTCACCACTACTTCGCCCTCTTTAAATGGATTTTCACTAAATTTGGTATGGAGGTTCATTGGGTCCATGGGAAGATGTGTGCAAAGTTGCGGTTTCATATTTTATGCCTTGCAGTTTTAATGGGCGTTTTTTTGCAATTACATATAAGAGAAGCAGCTTTCATGTCCTAAGATAACCTCTCAGGGAACGGGTACTCTAGCTAGTATGTCAATAAATTGTATACTTAATACCCTCTCTATTTGTTTAATATAGCTTGTTACGTCATCTATGTTTACCTGTACATTGTTTCAGAATTCATATGAATCGTACTACATTCTGACTTCTGATTTACTAATACTATAAAAGAAAATATATAAATATTTAGAGAAATTCACGAAACAAACTTTCTGTGAATTCATCGCTACCAGCAGACACGTTTCGGGGAATATGTTTTGTTATATCAAAGTTATGACTACCAGAAAACGATCATACTTTGGAACATCTTTCAAAGATCCTCAGTTTGGTGACATTTTATAAACAGAAACTATTATCGTAATATCATAAAAGTGTTTATTATTTTTTCTTAGGACCTTCCCAGATCTCTTGTTCCGAGAAAGAGTGTAGAGACCCTTCATTGTTAAACACTAAATAATGTAGAGATCCTTTACTATTAAACACTAAATAATGTAGAGATCCTTTACTATTAAACACTAAATAGTGTAGAGATCCTTTAGTATTAAACACTAAAGAGTGTAGAGATCCTTTACTATTAAACACTAAA
>NW_013677427.1:6695-13044 GCF_000517525.1 Limulus polyphemus | reverse complement strand
GGGAAGTTGGGACGAGCACATCCGAACCCAAATGATACAACTCCCACTAATTCGACTCTTCCTGTTGTTGGATCATGATACATCAGAGGACCACCAGAGTCGCCCTGGTTACGAGAAATAAAAACTTTATGTCACTGTCAATCTGGTGTTGAAAATATGAACTTCAATTATAACTTGGTCAAAATATAATAATAAAAAAAAACAAAGTAAAAATCAACAACATAGTTTGAGAAAAAATAATTATTCTGTAATACATTATACCAGTTTGTCAATGTATTATAGAGCAAAATCATGTAGTCATAAAAAAATTACAAATATTTTCAGCTAGATATAGTCATATCGAAGGTCAAAGATTGGTCAAAACATTCTCCAATTAACCTTACATATTGGTTATTTCTTCATATCTGTAATACTATTTTAAGTGAAGTTGATAAGCTGTTAGTTTTGTTTCACTAAAATACACATTAAGACCGATATCTAATCGAGTTTATTTCAACTTTTACACACCTTGTCTGATAAAATAAAAACTTCCTTACGTTATTTTTATTACCAATATTACAAAACCACACACTATGTTAGAGCACAACCAGACTTTCCTGAAACACATGAGAACAGTAATTTCCGTCAACTTTTCCTAGAAAAGTCGACCAAAATGTTTGAGAACAAACCTCACAAGAATCTCTTCCTCCTTCCTGGTATCCAGCACAAATCATATCATCAGTGATTCCTCGGTTGAGGCCGGAGAATGATATGGTTTGATAAGACTTGTTGCACAGTTCGTTTGTAACTACGGGCAACTCCAGTTCACGTAGAACATTATATTTCTCACTACCTAATAAACAGAAAAATAAAATTAATCATAACATATTTTTTTAACTTACAATAAATATACTTCATAAATATCTCTCAAACATTCCAAATTACCTTTAGACATAATTTTGAATAAATTCTTGTTTTCTCTATTAACCCGTGAATCAACAGATTATACCTTTCAAAGAATAAGTAATTAAAAAATTGCAAACATTTAAAAAAGATGTAACTTTTCATTTATTAACAAAGAATTTTACAGCTTGACAAATAGAAGTTTCAATGGAAGAAAACACTGTACATCAGATAATGGGGGAGACCTCGCATGACTTGGTGGCAAGGGCGCTGTGAGGGTAGCGGGTTCGAAGTTCCATCACCGAACATGCTCGCCCTTTCAACAGTGGGGGTGTTATAATATGAATGCTGCTCAGGAGTTGGCTGTGTTGATTAAGTGCCACCCCTCTAGGATAACGGCTCATTTTTCCTTGGAGGACATTATGGCGCTATCATCAGGTCAAGGTTGAAATGTTCTTGTTTTATTGTCGTATAGGTTTCGTGATACAAAAGATCAACAAAGTTTTCGATAGCTGTATTTCATTCGTAGGTTTTAAAATATTTAAATAGTATTCAATTGATATTAACATTAAAAATGATATATTTTAATACACACAAATGATGATATTTATCAATATAAAATTGAAGAAGGATACATTTCGTTATTGTTTTTTTTTTTATTGGGTCTCTTCTTTTATGTAAGTGAATATAAGATACATCAACATCATAACACTGGCACTTACCTCTTTCAGTAACACCCCAACCAATAACAACGACCTCCTTATTGTTTAAGTTCACGTTCAACTTGTTCAACTCAGGAATACAGACAGGCCGTACTTTGTAGTTATATTCGATTCGTTTCGAGAGTAAAATCAAACCAATATCGTAGTATTGTGAACGGTATTTGTAGTCCTGGTGAACAATAATCTTATCTACATGATAGTCGATGCCCGAATTGTCTATGTCATGAGCTCCAACTCTTACGACAATGGAAGAATTCTGTCTGAAAAAACAACAAAAGGAAGATTTTCCAAATTATTAAATTCTCGTAGTACACAACTCTTATGTAACATTGTAACTACTACCGACGAAAGAAATATTAATCCTAAAGTACAATATACAGACGATGCATGGGAAAAGTTTACAGATACACTGGTTACTTTCAAGTAAAAAGTACCACAATAACAGGAGATACGAAATGATATGAGTTAGGGTGTTAAATTGAATTTCTATATTGACTGAATTGAAGAAAAAGAGAGACAGGATACTGTACCAAACAAATTATGGAATTGATAGTTTTCGAAACAATTAATACAGGCAAGACGAATGCACAGTACAATGGACAACAAATTACTCCGAATGGAGAGAGGTCGAAGTCAAATACATTCTGGAGTAAAAGTCTGGCAAAACTGAGACATAAACTCTCCCAAACTGCATTTGTTACCGACAATACATGGTCACTTCAATAAATACAACAGCTAAGCATAGCTACCAAGTAATTCTAAATCTTTAAACAACAGATAATATTAGAGAAAATAAGATATTAAAGTAAACAGTTTTCAGCGAAACTTTCCTTGGGAGTGTTCAATGGCACCAATGGAAATAGACCATATACAATGATGATAAACTCATAATCCGTCCTAAATCATCTTCCTCCTACAGAAGATGGATTATGGAAAGCTGTAGGGAAAAGTGGTGTGATCTGGACATGACAGTGATAACCCGGAGACTTTTTCAGTGGAAACTAAGTTGTAGCACTATTATGAAGATGCTCAGTCGTCAGATAGAGCATGGCCACCTGGACTGTAACGACGACGTGATGACGCTCCCAACTAGTTTTAATATAACGTACTCATCCTCCCTTATATATATAACAATATGTTGAATGTTATAGTAATCATTACGAAAACTAAATGATAAATGATCTTTTTTGGTGAATAGAGAAATAAGTAGCGAAATTTTCTTTTAAGAAAAATACTATTTAGATTAAAATGTAAAATCCTCTAAACGAAAAGTTGTAATAAATGCTGAAGTAACGTTTAGGATGTAGTAGTAGACGTAATTAATCAAATCTGTTTGGTTATTTTATCCAGTTTCAGTTTCTTTCGGATTAAATATAAAGTTTACATGCAACAGTAGAGAGAAAAACAGTATCTTTTAGGTGTAATTGTGAATATTTTAATCTTACTATAATGGATCTACCTGTCTTGCTATGTATGAGACCGAATTAATGGTTACAATGTGGCTCTATCTATTGAATGGAATAACAAACAAAAAATTCATAAAAATTTCACACTTTGGGTATTCAAGATTGAGACACTTAGAAAAATAACTGTGGTTCGTGAAACCACCATTTCTTTATAGTAGAACACAATTTTAAATAATGGTACTCTCCTCACAATAAGAACACGACTTCCACTAGGGCTGTACATGAGGGTTTGATTATATCTTTATTGATGCAAGTTGTTAACATACAACTAAAAAAATGGAGTTCTTAAAAAAAAAGTGTTATTTTTTCAATAAAGGGTGCTATGTTTAATAAATAAAAACATTACAGTTTATATCAGCAGAATCCGAACAGTTTTCCCGTGCAGAACTTTCCAGAAAAATCCTTTTTTTGTTTTAGAAAATGTTCACATCTTTTCTAAATATTTTTCAGTCCATTCTGTAACCTGTCTGCCAAAAATTTGGAAAGATATACAAACAAAATTAACAGTTAATAGTATCAAAATTAACAACTATAAGCGAGTACAAAATGGTCACGTGGTCGGTCATTTTGACCTTGGAACACCTGTGACGTCATAAGCAAACAGTATGTTTGTTTGAACTCATTAGTATATATTGTATCATTTAAGGTATCGTAGAACGAGTCTGTTTGATAGTTAAATACCGATATTCATTCCCTATTTTGTTCTTTCCAAACGTATTATTACAAGTACTTTATCCAAAAAATTTGGAATGCTTGAAAGTCGAGTCATTCCGTATATTGGTCATTTGGTCGGGCATGTACTGATAGATGATTTTAATGAACCTTGACATAAATTCATAAAGGTTGTTATTTAAGGTTATTTCAATAATTTCAAGTCGGAAGTGTGCGTCAGTAACCAGAAAAAGTCCGGATATAAGGAATTTCTCCAAAGTAATGGGGCGTTCACCAAAATTGCCGGTTTCTAGTAAATTCCAGTTTTGGCGATTCTTCTGATTTGGGATCGTCTAGCTGTATTATTATTCATACGCTGTTACCCAGCAGTATGTACCATACGCGATATTACTATAATAACTACTTTACGTACATTTCCATATATATTGTTGAAGGGTTAGGCCCGAATCGTGAACTTGGACATTAAATATTTTAACTTTATTAATAACGCTTACGTTGGTCTTTTTTTCCTTCTTAACTTACTCGCATATGACGTACTGTGAACTATTTCACACATGCAAGATATATTTTAGAGGTTACTTTACAATTTTATGGGTAAATCCATCCTTGTTTATACTGGTAATTGTTTTGATATATAAGAACAGTATTTCGATTTATTTGTAGTAAATTAAACTTTGGGATGAAGATGTTTGGCACTTACCTGTTTCCAGACTGTGTCACAAGACAATGGGCGGCAGTGACAACGGAGACTTTATTAATAATAGTTCCACCACAAATGAAAAGGAGAGGATCTACTTGAAAAATTCCGACCTAATGTGGAAAAAATGTGAGGATCACGCTGAAGGTTCTAACAAAAGAAACTGTGTGGATCCACACGGAATAATTTGACATAAAAATAAAACTGTGAGGATCCACAATGAACATTCCAACCAATAAGCTCGAGTACAGTCGTAATGAAATATTAGTTTAATAAAAATAACACAAATTGTTTTAACAAAGACAGGATGTTACTGATATTAGAAATACCTTGTCAGGTTAATTTGTGAACCTGTCTTAACTTTGGTTCTGTTTTCTTTATAATGAATTATTCTTAGAGTTAGATCCATATCTAAACCATTGTTTAAGATTGTTAATCTGTATCACTTGTTAGAAACATTTTACAACCATTGCTTGGTTTACTGTTTATTTTATTGGTCAAAAATATATTCAGACCACTTCCTAAACCAGGTTTGACTTAGTCTTCTGTTTCTTTGTGGAAAATCACTTTTTTCAGATCCATCTCTCAACCTAGTCCCGAGTTTTGGTTCTCAGTTCTAATTTTTATGTTACCTTTCATTGGTTGAAATAACAGCAACAAAGTAACAAATTGAAAGGTAACGTCTGAATGTTTCCATAATGTTTTATTACTTCCCTATGTTAGGTTTAAAAATCATTAAGTATTTCTATATAACTTAATTCAAAACGAATAGTAGAGAGTCAAGCTTTGAATACATCATTCAAATTAACTCAGTGTTTAGTCCCCAGGTGGGGCAGCGGTAATTTTACAGAACTACATCTCTAAAATCCGGGCTTCTATTCCCGCGATGGATACAACTTATAGCCCAATGTGGCTTTGCTCTAAAACAAAACATATAAATAAATTCTTACCATCCACGGCCAAGAATGAGGTATTGATATTCGTCCCTTAATAATCCTTGGAGCTGTTGGTCTGATCCCGCAATCTTTAAAAAAACAACAACAACGTAGAACTGAAATAAAATGTTGATAAAAAAAGTTATAAAAGTTAATAGAAATTAGAGTTATTAATTCAAGTTGGTTGGTTTCGAACGTTGATAGAAAGCTACTCGAAGGATATCTGTGCTAGTCATCCCTAATTTCGAAATGATAGCCAACATGAAAAGCAGTTAGTAACAGCACCCACCGCCTACTTTACGAAAATACGAAATAGACTTACGTTCTTCATTGATTTCACGTCGAACCCTTGATGTTACAGACATTTCTGAAGCTATGGAAAAGGAAAAAAGAAACCAGTGAAATCAGCGTCGTCATTAAAATATTTGAACATCACAAAATGTATAGTACAAGTATATTGCCATGACTAGAAACAAGTATGTATAGAGCGAGTATATTGCCATGACTAGAAACAAGTATAGTGCAAGTATATTGCCATGACTAGAAACAAGTATAGTGCAAGTATATTGCCATGACTAGAAACAAGAATGTATAGTGCAAGTATATTGCCATGACTAGAAACAAGAATGTACAGTAGAAGTATAATGCCATGACTAAAAAAAAGTATGTATAGTATAAGTATATTGCCATGACTAGAAACAAATATGTATAGTGCAAGTATATTGCCATGACTAGTAACAACTATGTACAGTACAAGTATATTGCCATGACTAGAAAGAAGTATGTACAGTACAAGTATATTGCCATGACTAGAAACAAATATGTACAGTACAAGTATATTGCCATGACTAGAAACAAATATGTACAGTACAAGTATATTGCCATGACTAGAAACAAATATGTACAGTACAAGTATATTGCCATGACTAGAAACAAATATGTACAGTACAAGTATATTGCCATGACTAGAAACAA
>NW_013677427.1:0-5715 GCF_000517525.1 Limulus polyphemus | reverse complement strand
TCATTTTTGAAAAAAAAACATTTTCTACAGAGATACTAACGTTTCTGTATTCTGCCTACATTTAAAACTTCCATATATCCCATAGAGAAACTATAAACTAACGTTTCTGTATTCTGCCTACATTTAAAACTTCCATCTATCCCATAGCGAAACTATAAACTAACGTTTCTGTATTCTGCCTACATTTAAACTTCCATCTATCCCATAGAGAAACTATAAACTAACGTTTCTGTATTCTGCCTACATTTAAAACTTCCATCTATCCCATAGAGAAACTATAAACTAACGTTTTTTATTTTAAATTAACTTCTGGATAACGTTTTTCTTATCTATTTTAAAGTGTTTTCATAGTTCAACCATTAAACTCCAGGCTATTCCATACACTAAAAACTTTTTATATACTTAGTTGTTCATTACGATAAAATTATTACCAATGTTATACCAACCTGTTACATTTCCAGAGAAGTAACTCACAGCCAGCGCGAAGAAAATCGACAACGTTGTTTCCATGGTATAACCTCTACCGGCCCGGCATGGCCAGGTGGTTAGGGAAGTCGACTCGCAATCTGCGGGTCGCGGGTTCGAATCCCCGTCCCACCAAATATGCTCGCCCTTTCAGCCGTGGGGGCGTTATAATGTGACGGTCAATCCCACTATTCGTTTGTAAAAGAGTAGCCCAAGAGTTGGCGGTGGGTGGTGATGACTAGCTGCCTTCCCTCTAGTCTTACACTGCTAAATTAGGGACGGCTAGCGCAGATAGCCCTCGTGTAGCTTTGCGCGAAATTCAAAAAACAAAAACAAACAAAAAACAATAACCTCTACTGCTAAGTCAATTTCCCTTAAGGTCAGTTCCTCGTCCTTGGAATGAAATACCTATGACGTCATACGTAAAGAACTTATGGTTGATTTAATGTGTTTCATGACGTGCCTGTTCGATAAGTAAATAAATGTAATGGTTTTATATCATGCTGTTTAAGCATTAACTTGAATTGTTTAAACCTTACAAACTTATTTTATCAGCGATTCTAGGTATTATCCAAGTTTTCCACAAAATGTTTTTCATCATTAGGCGTGACCTTGTTGCGTAGGGTAAGTAGCACCCCCGGTAGTGTTCCCTCCCTCTCTTTCTATACATATATACAATTATTAGTATGCAAGTTAAGGAAGCCTGTTTGTTGAAAATGGTGCAACTGTAGTTTTATGCAATTCGTGAGACCTCTATCGGCAAAGTTTTACATAAATCTGTTAACATCTGTTATATTGCTGTACGTGTGCAATTGGAGAGAGCTTTTTTTTAGAGTAAAAACCACATTTGGCGATCTGTCCACTGTAAGGAATCAAACCCCGAATTTTAGCGTTGTAAGTCCATACCTCGAAAATGGATATGAATGGGGAGATGGAAGTTTAAATGTAGGCAGAATACACAAATATCCTCGTTATTGTCCATTGTAACTGTAAACATGAATATATTTATCTGGGTCAAAACAATACAATTAATACGTACATTATAAACTTCCACCGATGATGTTGAACTGGGGGGGGGGATAAACGATGTACGACTGATCTATTGTCATTGTTTATAATAGTTTTTTCTTTAATAGACTCACGAATATATAACGTTTCTTTTACATTATTTATTGGCTATTACTCGATACTTTGGATGTTAACAAAACAGAAACATGTTACCTCTACATTACGTTTGGCCTAAAAGGAAGTAACAGTGCTAACCCTAGATTTACAGGAACTAGCAAGAGATCGGAATTCCTAGAGTTTATTTATACTTTTTCTAGGGTATTTCCCAGATAATTCGAATGGTTTCAAAATAAATGTCATCTCGATATTATAAGTTATCATTATTTATTATCAACTTACAGTGACATTGTAACAAATCAGTAAAACAACGGTGAAGGAATTATAGTATTTTGGTACTTGTGTATAAAGTTAAAATCATAAATAATATTCAACTTTAAACTGGTACACAATTAAAAACATTTTATTCAGGCCTATCTATGGCCTTCAAAAAGTTGACTCCTGAGGATGACGTTGTAACGTCGAAACATGTAGAGTCGACAACTTTTTGAAGGCCATAGATAGGCCTAAATAAAATAGTTTTAATTGTGTACCAGTTTAACGTTTAATATTATTTATGATTTTAACGGTGAAGGAAGTTAAAGATAAGATGATTGATGTAACAGAAAATTAAAAGTTACACAATGATTTTCATATTCCTTTTAGAAACTACAAATGGATAATGATAACCGGATTTGGATCCATTTTTAAATTATTCAGGTGGTTTATCAATTGTTTCAATGAGTCATCTAAGTCAATCGAATCTTTCTAAAGTCTCTCGAAAACCGAGTGATTCTACCATTATTAATTCTCAGCATTAAGTATCAAATAGAATAGTAATATTATCACCATGATAATCACGTACACAGGGATAAACAATACAGATTTATATATGTGGGTTTTTGTATACAGGGACACTTATATTTCATTATATTATCAACAAGCGAAAGAGAAACCTTGGGTGTCGCTTTACATGATTCTAATTCAAGAACTTGGGGATCACTTTACATGATTATAGTTCAAGAACTTGGGGATCACTTTACATGATTATAATTCAAAAACTTGGGGATCACTTTACATGATTATAATTCAAGAACTTGGGGATCATTTTACATGATTATAGTTCAAGAACCTGGGGATCACTTTACATGATTATAATTCAAAAACTTGGGGATCACTTTATATGATTATAGTTCAAGAACTTGGGGATCACTTTACATGATTATAATTCAAGAACTTGGGGATCACTTTACATGATTATAATTCAAGAACTTGGGGATCGCTTTACATGATTATAATTCAAGAACTTGGGGATTGCTTTACATGATTATAATTCAAGAACTTGGGGATCACTTTACATGATTATAATTCAAGACAAGCGGTTAATTGTGATGAATATAAAATTACTGTGAATCCAACATTTTATGACTAGAAGTAGAAAAATTTCATTTACAGGTGGAACGCTTTTTAATAAATGCAAGATGTCGACGTGCTTTTGGAAGCGCTGTGAACAGTTAAAGGTTTCTTTCTTTTTTAATTTAACAGTTATTTTTACAATATTAAAATGAACTATAATTACTATTAATTAAACTTGATTAATAAAGACTAGTACATTTAACATGTGTTTTTGGTTTTATGTCTGAATTTCATCCTCACAGAACAACCAACATAACACTGGTCTATTTTTTAATTACGTAATGCATACACATTATTTCCAGAAAATGTAACACGTATCTTACTATAATTTTACTGTATCTAAGTAGTTCATATGGATATTGTATCATTTTACTGAATCGAAGTAGTTCATATGGATATTTCTATAATTTTACTGTATCTAAGAAGTAATTCATATGGATATTTCTATAATTTTACTGTATCTAAGAAGTAATTCGTATGGATATTTCTATAATTTTACTGTATGTGAGTAGTAGTTCATGTGGATATTTGTATCATTTTACTGTTAGGTGTAAATATTTTGTATAAAAGTAAACATTATTATAATAATATTTTATTGATTGGTTTTGAATATCTCGCAAAGTTACTCGAGAGCTATCTACACTAGCAGTTCCCAATTTAACAGTTATAAACTACAGCTAATCAACATCACCAACCTGCAACTCTTGGGTTACTCTTTTATCAACGAATAATGAGATTGACTGTACATAACAACGCCCCCACACGTTGGAAGAGCGGTTTCTCATCATACACAAGTATCACATTAGTATAAGTATTAAAACATCATCTATTTCTCAAGCTGAAATTTTCAATCACCCACAAATTGTTCCAAAATTTAGTGGCTTATGGTGTTAAAATTATTAATATTAAATAATTCAACAAGGTTTACATACCTGTCACATTTATAGAAAAGAGAGCCATAGCCAGTGCGAAAAAAGTCCATAGAGTGGTTTTCATGGTATAACCTCCACTACTATGTCAGTTCCCTGGCGAGTTCCTCTTCTTGGAACAGTCTAGGTTTGTTTTAACTCAGTTCTGTATTTTCATTTATTGTATCATAGGACGAGTCTGTTTGATAATTAAATAACGATATTCATTTCATATTTTGTTATAAGTTTTATCCTGCAGAGATCTGAGATATTACAAAACGTTGCGAAATATCCTAGGAAGCGTTGTTACTCACCAGAAAGCATGACCTTATTGAAAAAGTTAGGGTACGCTAAACACACTCACACTCAGCTAAGCACACACACCTCTCGTACGATCGTTGGCACGATAACGTGAATTGTTTGTGTACTAGACATTGGTGCAATCTTACTTTTGAACGATTCTCGAGACCTCTGTCGACATAAATCCGAGGTAAGAGGTTTTACTAGATTTGTTTACCTAGCAACGGACATACTAATTTAAATATTGAAAGTGTGAACGATTCTAAACAACTGAAACGAGGATAACTTTAATGTATTTATAAAAACATAATTTATAATCATAAAATAAGTGGCAATTTCTTTAAGTACAAGTTAATTTAGAAGATTTTTAGTAAAGATGATATAAAAACGAAAATTGGAATGTTCCTTACTCAATATATCAAAATATTTCAAAAACAGTTTAAATTAAATAAATGATTATAAATTATAAAGTGAAACTTTCATATGTGCCAATAACAATTACTCTTGTGCTAACAAAATAAATAAAATTATTAAATACTAATAGTGAGTTAAAGAAAAATCAAAAATATTATAAACCAATCGCTTTACATGTACATAATACAGGGGTATTTACTTGGGATGAATATAAAAATATTGTGAATCCAACATTTTACAAACAACGTAACATTCGTGATTTTATTGACATTAGAAAATAAGTTTGAATAGTATTATAAACAACGACAATGACGTGTTTCATGTTTAAATCTTTATTTTCCTCACCCGGTAATTTATGTATTTAGTTCTGTGGAAGTTTATGACTAGTGGTAAATCACGCCTAGTGGTAAATCAGTAAATACACCTACCGTCCAAGTCTTATAAAAATTAGTTTCATTGGTTTGATGTATGTAAATATTATACGTACTTATAAATAAATGAATACGCCTAATGGTAAATCAGTAAATACACCTACCGTCCAAGTCTTATAAAATTGTGGTCGTTTATGTTTTTTACTGTATCTAAGTAGTTCATATGGATATTTTGATACAATATCCATATGAACTACTTCGATTCAGGAAAATGATACAATATCCATATGAACTACTTGGATTCAATAAAATGTTGCAACTATCCATATGAACTACTTAGATACAGTAAAATGATACAATATCCATATGAACTACTACTTAGATTGTGTGATATTGTTGATAACGTTAGCCTTATATTTACAAGTAGAAAACCATTGACTCTTCTTGATTTAAAATATCGTACATTTAAAAATTGTGTTTGACATGAGCCTATCTAGTAAACCAATTGTATACATTTTAATTACTATACATATTTGTTTTAGTCATGGCAATATACTTGTACTATACATATTTGTTTTAGTCATGGCAATATACTTGTACTATACATATTTGTTTTAGTCATGGCAATATACTTGTACTGTACATACTTGTTTCTAGTCATGGCAATAGACTTGTACTGTACATATTTGTTTCTAGTCATGGCAATAGACTTGTACTGTAAATATTTGTTTCTAGTC
>NW_013677426.1:0-12066 GCF_000517525.1 Limulus polyphemus | reverse complement strand
ACTCGATTGTTGGTATTGTCTCTAGAGGTGACTAGGACTCGAGTGTTACTATTAAGTTGTCACTAGAGGTGACTAGGACTCGATTGTTGGTATTGTCTCTAGAGGTGACTAGGACTCGAGTGTTACTATTAAGTTGTCACTAGAGGTGACTAGGACTCGATTGTTGGTATTGTCTCTAGAGGTGACTAGGACTCGAGTGTTACTATTAAGTTGTCACTAGAGGTGACTAGGACTCGATTGTTGGTATTGTCTCTAGAGGTGAATAGGACTCGATTGTTGGTATTGTCTCTAGAGGTGACTAGGAGTCGATTGTTGGTGTTGTCTCTAGAGGTACTAGATTGGAATGCTGATAGTTTTGTAACTAGATGTTACTAGGATACAGGTTTTAATGTTGTGTCGTCACTAGAGATGATAAAAACCCATCTTTAAATGCTACATTCCTACTTAAGGATGGTAGGACTCCATTGTTAACATTAAATTGTCACTAAAGGTAAGTAAGTCTCAAGTTTTGATATCAGGCTGCTGTTATAAAGGTCTAGGAGTCGCATAGAAGTGGTCAGAACTTAAATGTTGGTGTTTCGTTATAATTAGTGTTAGCTGAGTTTCTGGGGATGTATTGCACTGTTACTAGAAGTGGTTAGGGTTCAGGTATTCGTGTTATGCTGTCTCTAGAAAGTCATGAATATTGAATGCATTTTGCTATTGAAATTTTTATATATCGATATTCTAAAACCTAACTTCGAAATAATATTTTGGCAATGTTATAACTAGCCCTAAATATTTTAAATATTTAACCGAAGTGATGTGATGAGAGCTAAATATATTTTGCTATTTTTGTCTAAAATCTTTAATTTTTACAATTTAGTTGTTTTTTTGACGTGTAGCGTCAATGAGTTTTGTGATCCAAATACGATTTTAGTTATGACAATGTTTGTAGCCTCCATTACTTACTGTAAATGTATTATATCCTAACACGTTGTGGAAAATCACGTCTGTGCCCCTCTATCTGCTATTTTTTTCATCAAGCTAATACTCGAGAGAACGGACAGATTTCATTATTGCACTAAGAAGCCTCTGGGTTGTACGTGAAGAAAGACTGTTCCACTCTGCTATATATCACCAGTCAATACACAAATAACTGTATCACAAGAACTCTTGATTAATAGCAAATAGGCCTATTGTTTAGGTTGCTGGTCACAGGTAGGGAAATACAAACAGGTAAGCCGTGATCTGAACTATTGTCATTTGAGAATATAATAACATGTACTGACAGTGACTGAAATGTCCCTCAGATCCTATAATTTCTAAAGCTCTGTATTGATCTTGAGGTTATAGAATGTCCAGATTGATTCTTTGTTTAATACACTACACTCAAGGTTCTCGGAAATACTCTTTTTCTTCTTTATTTCGAGTTATTAAATAATATTCACAAATCCATGTTTGAAACTATCTAAATATGGATTAAGGATTTTTCACATTTAGTTTTATTACGAAGAATAAGTTTTTAATTCATAGTTTTACATGTGGAGTTTGAACAAACAGCGAATGAAATTAATTAATTTTCCTTTAGTGTAGTACACTAAGAATTTCTTAGCAGGAGTCAATTTATAAACAAAAGGCTATCAATGCTCTGCCCACCACGCGTATCGAAAACCGATTGCTAGTGGTATAAGTCCGCAGACATACCGCTGTGCCGCTGGAGGCGAGGGAGGGTAGCAGGAGTTAATTGATATGTAGATTTAAAACAATTATTCTAATTAATAGTTATAAAATATTCATTATGACAATATTAAACACATTAACTATATATCTTAGAATGGAAATGGATATGAATAGTTTATTAATTCAACGCAAACAACTTATTTTTCGTAGGAAGCTTACCCTGAATGTTGAGATTATATTCTGACATTTTTCAGAAGTCACGTAGATTGAAATGTGTCGGGTATATTTGTAATTACTTATGTGTTAAAACGATATTTCCTGGACGCTATTCTTATTGTGTCGGATTTATTTGTAATTACTTATGTGTTAAAACGATATTCTTATTGCGTCGGGTATATTTGTAATTACTTATGTGTTAAAACGATAGTTCCTGGACGATATTCTTATTGTGTCGGGTTTATTTGTAATTACTTATTTGTTAAAACGATATTTCCTAGACGATATTCTTATTGTGTCGGATTTATTTGTAATTACTTATGTGTTAAAACGATATTTCCTGGACGATATTCTTATTGTGTCGGGTTTATTTGTAATTACTTATTTGTTAAAACGATATTTCCTGGACGATATTCTTATTGTGTCGGGTTTATTTGTAATTACTTATGTGTTAAAACGATATTTCCTGGATGATATTCTTATTGTTAGACCCTGAAATGCCCTGTTGGTTCGGGTGAGGGATCCGACTCGCAGTCTGAGGAATCGAAGCCCAGCGTCCAGGGTGTCAAAATGTGAAATTGAATTCCGCTATTTATACGTAAAAGTAGCCAAAAAGTTGATGGCGGGTGCTGCCGGCCGGTTGCCTTTCCTCTTAGTACCTATGCTATAAACTAACAAACAATTCTCACTGCTACTGTCTGTTACCTTTTGTCCAAGTAACTTTGCTAGGAACAAACAAACAATTATCACTGCTACTGTCTGTTATCTTTCATCTTATTAACTTTGCTATGAACGAACAAACAAACAAATCAAACTGGTTTTCTTTGTTTTTCGGTTCTCAGTGTTCGTCACATATTTTTGCAAAAAAAAAAACAGCTTAGGACTAAAAAAGAAAAATTTAGTTTTATTGATTTCTTATCCCTCCAAATGAATATTTGGGCTGGGACTGGCCTAGTGGTTAGCAAATAAACCAAATGAATGTTTACTATACACTATATCCTTTACAGAACGTTCAAAAAAGTTTTCTACGCTTATGATTCTATTTCTGTTTCTGTGTTGATTGTTAAACATACTCGATGAAAGTGTTTGCTATTACGACCACTATCTTTAATTGCTCATAACATCACACGTTTGTGATTTATGCTGGTACGTCAAAAACACTTTGTATTCAACATTTAATTCATTTAAACACCATGTTTACATTGATCTTGTACATTTTAAACACATGTTTAGATTGATCTTGTGCATTTAATCACCATGTTTACATTGATCTAGTACATTTTAAACAAATGTTTACATTGATCTAGTACATTTTAAACAAATGTTTACATTGATCTTGTACATTTTAAACACATGTTTGCATCGACCTAGTACATTTTAAACACATGTTTACATTGATCTTGTGCACATGTTTACATTGACCTAGTACATTTAATCACCATATTTACATTGATCTTGTACATTTCAAACACATGTTTACATTGATCTTGTCATTTTAAGTACATGTTTACATTGATGTAGTGCATTTAATCACCATGTTTACATTGATCTTGTGCATTTAATCACCATATTTACATTGATCTTGTACATTTCAAACACATGTTTACATTGATCTTGTACATTTTAAACACATGTTTAGACTGATCTTGTACATTTTAAACATATGTTTATAGTGATTTCGTACATATTAAACACATGTTTGCATTGATTTTGTGCACATGTTTACATTGATCTAGTACATTTAATCACCATGTTTACATTGATCTTGTACATTTTAAACACATGTTTAGATTGATCTTGTCATTTTAAGTACATGTTTAGATTGATCTAGTACATTTAATCACCATATTTACATTGATCTTGTGCATTTAATCAATATATTTACATTGATCTTGTACATTTCAAACATTTCAAAGTGGGTTCCTCGTCATCGAACATATTTACATTGATCTTGTACATTTTAAACACATGTTTAGATTGATCTTGTGCATTTTAAACACATGTTTAGATTGATCTTGTGCATTTTAAACACATGTTTAGATTGATCTTGTGCATTTATTCACCATATTTACATTGATCTTGTACATTTTAAACACATGTTTAGATTGATCTTGTGCATTTTAAACATATGTTTAGATTGATCTTGTGCATTTAATCACCATATTTACATTGATCTTGTACATTTTAAACACATGTTTACATTGATCTTGGGCATTTAATCACCATATTTTCATTGATCTTGTGCATTTTAAACACAAGTTTACATTGATTTAATACATTTAATAACCAAGCTTACATTGACCTTGTACATTTATAAGGATTGATGTATTTCAACTAAGTTATTATTTCTATATATAAGTAATAAATAGCTTTAAACGAAATATTTGAAATATCACTTCATATAACAATAATTTGACAATATTGAGGCGGCTGTGAGTTACAAAAAACAACAACAACAAAAAAAACACCAAAACTCGGAATTGGACGAATGAATAAAACTTATATTTTATAACAAAAGTACATGGAAGTTTTATGTCAGGAAGAGCTTATTTGTAAGGTAGATAAATCTTCTAATAATATACTAACATATGTAAGGAATCAGCTGTCCTTGATTTAGCATCCGATTTGAAATAAAGCAGTATAATTTCTAGAAATTAAAACATTAAATATCAATAATACAACCATATTATTATTATGGTTGTAATATTATGGTTGTATTATTATTATGGTTGTAATATTACGGTTGTCTTATTATTATGGTTGTAATATTATGGTTGTATTATTATTATGGTTGTATTATTATGGTTGTAATATTATGGTTGTATTATTATTATGGTTGTATTATTATTATGGTTGTATTATTATGGTTGTATTATTATTATGGTTGTGTTATTACAACCATAATAATAATACAACCATAATATTACAACCATAATAATAATACAACCATAATATTACAACCATAATAATACAACCATAATAATACAACCATAATAATAATACAATCATAATATTACAACCAGAATAATGATACAACCATAATAATACAACCATAATATTACAACCATAATAATAATACAACCATAATATTACAACCATAATAATACAACCATAATAATACAACCATAATAATAATACAACCAGAATAATGATACAACCATAATAATACAACCATAATATTACAACCATAATAATAATACAACCATAACATTACAACCATAATAATACAACCATAATAATAATACAACCATAACAATACAACCATAATATTACAACCATAATAATAATACAACCATAATAATACAACCATAGTATTACAACCATAATAATACAACCATAGTATTACAACCATAATAATACAACCATAATATTAAGCTTTGAATATAGAAGACCCTTACTTCCCTGTTTTTAAAGTTGTTTATTTTAATTACCGTTTGAGAATTAAGACACCAGCTGTTTGTTCCTGTTGTTAAAGTGAAACTGACACCAATGTTCGTCGCTTGTTATCTTCTTGGTATCATGAGCCACTGGGAAACTAATTTGTTGTATTCCGCGGGTTTTTCAGTTTACTCTTCTCACAAGTTTCGTGAAAACACGAAATTTTCAGCGGCACCAAACAAACTATTTACATAAAGTAATGGAAACTAAGCTGAAAATTTATGCGGATAAATCATAAAATATGGGAAGCATCTAAAAACGAAAACTTAAGTGCATAATTTATTGAATGAATAAATACATAAAATAAAGTTAATGACAAAACAACACTTTTAGGGGGCTGTAATTTTACCTCGTGGGACTGCATCATATACAGTATATTACAAGCATTTAAAGTTTTTGTGTCTTAAAAAATAATGTCCCGCGTGTACTCTTTATATTTCTAAACTGTTACTAAAAACATATTATGAATGGAATGAAATCATTTAGTGCAATAGAAATTAAAATATTTCAGAAACCTGATTATGGTATTTAGCTAAATGAATAATTATCATCGTGGTGTGAGAACAATGAGATCAACTACAAAACCAAAAACAAGATCCCCATTAATAAAATCTACAGCGACATTCTTCCTAGATGAGGGGAATTATGTGTGCTAATTATTTCACCTAATATATGTTTTAAACATTTCGTTCAACATACAGCTTTTGGTTGATTTTTTCTTTGATTTTACTTTTCTTATGAGAAGTCCAACCGTTGAAAATGAATTATTTTAAACGAAACTCTACATTCTAAACATACAAATACAACCAAGTACTCTCATTTATTCTAACACTGAGCACGAAACTCTACATTTTAAACATACAAATACAACCAAATACTGTCATTTCTTTTAACACTTAGCACTAAACTCTACATTCTAAACATACAAATACAACTAAGTACTGTCATTTCTTTTAACACTTAGCACGAAACTCTACATTTTAAACATACAAATACAACTAAGTACTGTCATTTATTATAACACTTAGCACGATATTGTTAGGACTATATATAATAAAAAATAACAGATATAAAACATTTTGTTTCGTTTTCATCAACTGTTACAAAAACATTAAAGTACCAATACGTCGAAGGTTAATTACATTGTTTTATATTTCACTAATGTCTTGAAGCCTAGCATTCAATAATCATTGCTTTACCATAGTCCAAAATTAACAGGTTCGCTGTAAGTGTAATATTTTTGCATTACGCCAGATGATGTATCGACAGTTATACCTGTTTCAGGGTAACAGTCATTTTTTTTAGTATCAGCAGTAAGAAAGTTGTCAAATGCAGACCAGTATTTCAAGTACATCACTTATACACCTACAAATACAAACATACATAATAATAATTAACCGTAATGCTAATGGATTTTACACATTAATTTACCGAAATAAGACGTCCACTGGTCTTCTTACACACTTTGATAGCTTTATCCCATTTACGTATAAACGAAACCTTGTTACATGTTACATTCTTACTAAACAGAGCTTACAACCTGTGCTCCACATATCTTAATGAAATTTTGTTCTTACATGATATCCTGAAACGTAACTGCTATCCACAACACTTATTAGAAAAAATTATCAACACCTTGCTAACAAAGGAACTCACAAATCCAATTAAGATACCAACTGTACCTAAACTTACTATATACTCGTTTCTTCCTTACACTGGCAAACAAAGCTTAAATTTAAAAAAATCAAATTAAACGCATACTTGGTCGTTACTACCCTCAAGTGGATTTCAGTTTTTTAAATCCACATCACGCATACATTTTTCCCCCCACTAAAGATCTTCTCCCCATTCCCTATTGCTCCTGGCTTGTCTATATTTACACGTATGGAGAGTGTAAGGCCTTCTATATTGGTGAAACCAAACGCCATTTAAAAGTCAGAGCCTATGTACATACACACACATATATATGTATTGTTTTTTTCAGAATTTATAATTCATACTGAAGGGATCTAGGCATTTTGCTACACACCTACAAATGCAAACATACATATACACATATTAGCTGTTTTTCAACAGTTGTAGTGCATAGTAGAGGGATTTAGACATTTTGCTATACACCTACAAATGCAAACATACATACATATATATATATTAGCTGTTTTTCAACAGTTGTAGTGCATAATAGAGGGATTTAGACATTTTGCTATACACATACAAATGCAAACATACATACATATATATATTAGCTGTTTTTCAACAGTTGTAGTGCATAGTAGAGGGATTTAGACATTTTGCTATACACCTACAAATCCAAACATACACATATATATATATATTAGCTGTTTTTCAACAGTTGTAGTGCATAGTAGAGGGATTTAGACATTTTGCTATACACATACAAATCCAAACATACATATATATATATATATATATATATTTTTCAGCAGTTGTAGTGCATAGTAGAGGGATTTAGACATTTTGCTATACACCTATAAATGCAAACATACATATATATATTAGCTGTTTTTCAGCAGTTGTAGTGCATAGTAGAGGGATTTAGACATTTTGCTATACACGTACAAATGTAAACATACATATATATATTAGCTGTTTTTCAACAGTTGTAGTGCATAGTAGAGGGATTTAGACATTTTGCTATACACCTACAAATGCAAACATACATATATATATATATTAGCTGTTTTTCAACAGTTGTAGTGCATAGTAGAGGGATTTAGACATTTTATCAAAAAAGCTAAAAAAACAAACAAACTTTCCCTAACCTTCAGATAATAATAAAAACCTTTTCTTTCAGCCCTGGTGAAACCGCAATGGCGAAACGTTGGCTGAAATAAAAAAGTTATTATTATTATTATCTATAGAGCAAAGCTAGAGCTGCTCTAGCTTTAACACCAAAATGTATATTCTTTAACAAATATTTACTCATTTAATTCAAAGATAAATACAAGAACAAGTATATTAACTGAAGATTGTTCCTGGAACTGGATCGCTCACATTCCCCCCGGTGGGTTAGTGGTAAGTTACAACTCTTGTATCCGAGGTTCGATTCGACGGCGTAGACAGAAAGCAAACAGTCTACTGTGTAGCTTTGAGCTAAAAAGAAACAGATCAGTTACCGCTCTAAACTTTGTTTTATACCTTACACCCAACATGTTTGTCAGTAAAATATGAATTTTCGAACACATTCCGGGATTAACAAAAAAATGCATCCGATATATATATACGTGTGTGTGTGTGTGTGTTTTAATTAGGTTTTCATTATTTAGTGAAGAGTAAAATAATAAGTTAACTCTGACCTTATGAAGAGTAAAATAATAAGTTAACTCTGACTTTATGAGGAGTAAAATAATAAGTTAACTCTAATGTTATGAAGAGTAAAATAATAAGCTAATTTCTGACCTTATGTAGAGTAAAATGATAAGTTAACTCTGACCTTATGAAGAGTAAAATAATAAGTTAACTCTAACGTTATGAAGAGTAAAATAATAAGCTAATCTCTGACCTTACTTGCTTAGAGCAAACCTTAAAAGAGTGAGGACTTAAAAATGAAATAAAACATATAGTAAATTCATTTATAATGATGCTTATTTAATGTGGTTTATAATAGGTTCATGTCATGTATTGGATGATATAATAATATTTGTCTCGAAGATGTAAAGTTATTAAAATACTGGATTTAGAATTTCAGATGGAGTTTAAATCAAATGTAAGACTTCTGCTATAAAGGCTAGCTTTGTGGTTGTTAGAATTTAATAGAAACTTAGAACAAAATACTTAATAAAGAAATTTAGATTCAACTTTTAGTTAATATACAAAGGCATGCCAGGTAAACATGGTTCAATGAAATAAGTTACTTTATATATATATATACGTATTCAGTACTGTGCAAAAGTGTTAGGATAAGAGAATATTTTGTCATTCTTTCCATTTTATGGGCTAATTCTTCCATGCCATTACAGAATGTAAATTTCAACACTATAGTAATGCTTCACTGATTCCTGTTGACAACTGAATGAGCCAGGGTGAGAATACTTATCATTCTTTAGAATTCCCATATACTTGTACCAAGAACATGTCATCAGGGTTCTGCTTGAATGAACATACTGATCAAATTTAGGGTCTGAAATAACTGTCATGGTACCCCGTGCAGTGTGTTAGCTATGTAGAAAGAAGCTGCAAGAAATCAATTTAATAGCACTCCACAAATAAACATTGATAAAAAAACACAGTGCTTGACATTATATATTATGTTTTGTTGTCATGCCATGGCCCAAAAAGAGTAGAGAATTTTCAGTAGAGCAGAGAGTTCCCAAACACTATCAAGTATACCAAAGATCGTGAGACCATGACAGGTAAATTTGAAAATAGGAAAGGAAGAGGCGGAACACCTAAAGTCAATGATACTGATGTTAAGTATCTTCGTTTATGCAGCTTTCGGGACAGAAGGAAGACTGTCACTGATCTCAAGCATGAGATAAACGACCATGTACCAAATGACAGAAAAGTGTCCAAATCTACACTATCAAGAAGACTCAACGAGAATGGAATATTTGGTCGTGTGGCAATTTAAAAATATTTACTTTGATCTCCAATTTTGTCATGAGACTGAAATTTGCTAAAAAGTACAAAACTGGACTGTTGATGATTGGAAGAGGGTGTTGTGGATGGATGAGTCCAAGTTTGAAATATTTGGTTCAAAGCTTAGGTTGTACGTCCGGCGGAAGAAAGGTGAAATATACTTACCTCAATGCATAGCACCCACCATGTAGCATGGGGGAGGTAGTATGATGGTTTGGGGGTGCTTTTATGCTGAGGCGACAGGAGATATTTGCAAAATAGATGAAATAATGGACCAGGGCAAGTACCATCAGATGCTGATCCGTCATGGTATACCCAGTGTTTGTGTATTATTGGTAAAGGGTTCTACTACCAAGAAGATAATGACCCCAAACACTCATCCAATCTATGCACAGCTTACTTAGCTAAGAAAGAAGCTGCTAGAATCATTCCAATGATTCAATGGCCCCCACAGAGCCCCGATCTAAACCCAGTTGAATAGATTTGGGATTTGATAGACCAAAAACTTGACAAATCAAAAGTTACTTCCAAAAGAACTTTATGGGAGTGTATTAGAGACATTTGGAGTAAAATCCCAAAGGTCACTTTGATTAAATATGTTGCAACAATGTCTGAAAGACAATAAAGCAAAAGGGGGACGCACAAAATATTAACTGTTTGCTGAACTCAAGCACTTCCAATGAGTTTCTGATGTACTAAATATGAAGATTAATAAACTTTTGTTTCACCTGTGGTTTACCTTCCATTGTTATTTGAAAGTAGCCTGAAATCTAATTTTTGACTATGTCCTAACACTTTTGCACAGCACTGTAAAACAAATGACCCTTCACTTGGGTTAACATAACCGAATTGACTCACCTGTTATATATGTAGTGTGAGTACGTTTGGTTTTGTACTTAATTTATTCAAAAATTTCTATCTTATTACGAGTCTTTCTTTTCTCATACTTGTGTTGAAGAAATCACCTCCGAATGCTATACGAAAAAATACTTTTTACATGTAACAAGAAAGACAACACGCGATACAATTTCTTTGTGTGGTAGTAGCCAACTAGAACCTTCTGTAAGTAAACTCGACATCTTCGCATTTGAACACTAGAATAATATAGACAGTTAGTAAAAGTTTATATGGTTGCTCCTTTTTAAGTTGCAAGAAAACCATATCTTAAAAACAAAACTTCTGGTATGACTCTCATTTCTTTGTTTACCATATTTCGAAGGCACAATGAATTGATAGATTGGCTGATTCATATATCTAAGAGTTGCGAAAGGCAAAACGAGGATGTCGTTTTGATAATATTCAAGCAAAAAAGGTAATGTATGTGCCTCGGGCTTTTGACAACCAGTTTGGAACAGCTCCTGTCAAGAAGACGTCATGCTTTTGTTACTCGTCCTTTCAAGAGGAAACTGGAGAATACCAGTATTAGATTACAAACCTTCTAACGAAAGCATGCTTTTGTGACAGTATCTTAAAAATACGAAAGTGACGTATGAGTATCGTGAGATCAATGACGAATAAGCTGCTGTATTAGTTTTATACAAGAAACTTAATAGTTTTGTTTCCGATTCCATGAATTTCAAGTATAGGATGAGTATTCAGAGACTTGATATAATATGTGTGTATCCTATGGCAGATCAAAGACTAATTAAGGAGCTCTATTTTAACAATGTTTCTATTTGTATTAACTCTTTTAACGTGTTAGTTTTGTCACTATCCCAACATGTTTATTGCCCTATTTTCATAATATTTCAAGTGTCAAGATGTTTTATAGTCTAGTTTAACTACGAAGGCATGTGAGGATCTTTGTTTTATTTGTTCAGGATACTAAGGCTTTGCTTCTCATCAAAAGATAATCATTTAATGAAAGACACTAGTGGAGAAAACACCATTACCAGTTAGTAATATATTTATGCTATTACATGAAATAAGAAGATCCAGTAAAACATGTTAAAACTATGGGAAAAACGCCATTACCAGTTTGTAATAAACTTATGCTATTACATCAAATAGGAAGATCCAGTAAAACATGTTAAAACTATGTGAAAAACGCCATTACCAGTTAGTAATAAATTTCTGTTATTACATCAAATAGGAAGATCCAGTAAAACATATTAAAACTATGGGAAAAATGCCATTACCAGTTAGTAATAA
>NW_013677425.1:11140-13602 GCF_000517525.1 Limulus polyphemus | reverse complement strand
CTAAGTGACTAAGTGACTAAGTGACTAAGTGACTAAGTGACTAAGTGACTAAGTGACTAAGTGACTAAGTGACTAAGTGACACCTTAAAAGATATCTATATAATCGTGGCAAATTCTTCTATAGAAAGGTTATAATTAATTTTGACAAATCACAGAAAAAATAGTCCCAAAGTAAGTGATGACAAAGACAAGTTAGTAATTCTTGCAGGAAAGTACACAATAATATATGGTTAACAGTGGCGGTGCTGACATATCCTGATGATTACCGTTATCGACTGGTTATATACAGGATCCACCCCCCTCACTGAACATACTCTCTCCTTCAACCATGAGGGCGTTATAATGCTTCAGCTAATCCCACTATTCCGTGATAAAGATTAATCCAACAGTTAGCGTTGACTAGTTTATCACTTCAAAATTAGGGACGACTAGTGAAGATAACCTTTTGGCAAAATTCAATAAAAAAAAAGTGAAACTTGACGGTACGTTATCTATAAAGATGAATTAGTGACACGTTCGTTTTAACAAACTGTTAATATCCGATATTATCAATAATTTAATAAATATAATCTGTCTTCTGTAGAAACAACTTTTATAAAACTTTACGACATTTGGTTAGTTGTTAAGCGTCAAGAACCCAATGGATTATCTGTTCTCTACCCACCAATATAGTATTGTTACACCTCCGGTCGTTAGTTAATTTTCCGTAAAAATTCTTTCCAAAAAAACTTTAGCGATATAAGTCCTTTCTTAAATAAAACTGGTTTATTCTTTCTGAATAAAACTTTGCGATACACTTAATTTCAACAGTCGCGCTATAACAAACGCTATAATTCACAACGAACATCTCACGTGCTCAACGATATTCTCTCTCCGCAGTTCAATTACACATTACCTTGACCCCGTCACGTTGTGAGCGTCTTATATATAATAGAATACCGAGATCTAGTAAACTCCCGATATTTCAAGAAGGTTCGAGAAGGAAGTGGCGTGATACAAGCGTCACGTGACCTGCGTTGTCGTAACAGTATCGTAACTTTATTATTAGCTTTGTAAGCTTACCGCAAAAGTGATCATACCTAGAAGACAAGAAAGAAAACTACGAAAAGAAAAGATCTATAGTCCTATCTTCTCAAGTCCTCTCGTACCCAATGATCACGATTATATTAAATATATACTCCTTTCTTCTAAAGTTATCACAATGATACTAAATTTATAATTCAAAATTAAAGTGTCCGTTATCGTTCTAGTTATAGATTAAACTAGCCTGGTGGTTATGGCACTCGAATCGTTAATGGTGAGTTACGAATTCGGATCCCGTCACCGAACACGCTCGTCCCTTTCAGGCTTGGTGGGTCATTATAATGTGACATCCTATCCCACTATTGTGTGGTGAAGGGTAGCATAAAATTTCGCGGTAGTGGTGTTGAGTAGCTGCCTTCCTTCTAGTCTATAACTTCAAGATTAGTGACAGTTAGAGCAGATAATTTACGGTTAGTTTCTCCTTGACAAAAACAAATGTGCAACAAACGTTGTCACGTTAATTTTAACATACTTTAAACGTTGATCTATTTGTTCTGGCCCGTTAAGGATAACAAAAGTATTGTTACGCCTCCAGTCGTTAATTAATTTTCTGTAACTTCTTTCCGACTAAACTTTAGCGACACAAGTCCTTTCTTAATAAAACTGGTTTATTATTTCTGAATATAACTTTACCGATACACTTATTTTAAACAGTCGCTCTATAACAACCACTATAACGAACTTCAACAATACTTTCTGACTACAGATCAATTACTCACTACCTACACACACATTGTTCCGTCACGATGTCATCATCTTATATATACCAGACCACCCCCAATCTAGCAAATGCTAGAGCAGTCCCGACGGAACAGGATAGTTCTAGAAACGTGGCGTGACACTAGTCACGTGACCTCGCTGACGCAACAGTATCATCTACGTAGTTGCATTACTAAATAGGCTTAAGAATCTTTTGTAATTTTTTTTAACGACAAATTTTCAAAAATCGAAGGCACGTGACGATGCTAATCTATATCCTATTGTACATCCGTTGATTTAATCGTATATTTTATTAAATACAAAATCCAACTTCTTTGTAGCAAACTGAAATAGTGTTTGAAACACTTTTGGGAAGTCTTATATCATTATTACGGTAATGTCTCCTCAGAGTTTCGACGATAAAAACTGGTTTTTGATACCAGTGGTGGGTAGAACATATATCAGCTCTTTGTGTAGCTTTGTCTTAACAACTTCTCAAAGTGAAATCTTTACATTAAAGTGATTCTCCATTAAAACTTGCACAGTAAATTCTGTTATTCAATTGTATTCGCTATGTATAAAGTGTTCCAAAGTATTTAATAAAAATCATGTTAATTCGTTATTATGTATATCTCCATACCACATACTGTAGGCCTAACTGGTATATTGTTGCGTCAGCG
>NW_013677425.1:2289-10536 GCF_000517525.1 Limulus polyphemus | reverse complement strand
GTACGCTGGTATATATAAGAGGGGAAAACGTGACGCGGTAAGGTAATGTGGGTATAGATGGTGAGTAATTGAACTGCAGTCACACGGTATTGTTGAAGTTAACGTTCGTTCGTTACAGTGTTGTTTTAGCACGAGTATTGAGATTAAGTGTATCGTAGAGTTATATTCGGAAAGAATAAACCAGTTTTATTAAGTAAAGACTTGTGTCGTTAAAGTTTCGTTGGAACGAAGTTACGGAAAAATCAATTAACAAACGGAGACGTAACAATATATATTTCCATACCATATACTGTAGGCCTAACTGGAAATCCTTTCTTACGTATCTTTAGAACTTTATACAGAATACTTAGATTACTTGTCACTAGTTTTAAATACTCACGTAGCATTCTTGTATTAACAACCGATATTTTTTTTAACTTTAATAAATATATCTCTAACCTATTTTCTATATTTTCTTTTCCGATCTGATTGTAGCATCCTTACGGCCACCATACAACTAATTCTGTCCATCACAACAATTAAATGTAGATATTTTCCGCACAAATATTACATTGATAAAATTTCATAAAAGTATAAACACAAAATTATTTTCACCTACCGTCATTTGTCCTGCTACATTACTCTTTCGGCAGACATGAAAGATCTGGATTCCCTTTTCTGGTAATAGGACAGACCCGGTGACGTGAATGATACGGCAGTCTGAGAAATTATCAGGTTAAAACTGAAAATACCTCTAAATGAAGTTATTGCCAAGTGCAGTCGTCAGTGTACTGACCGATGGTCTGTAAATCATCTTAACTGATCGGTAAATAGAAATATTGTTTTTTGTTTCATTGTTTAATTACACTATCTATTCACGTGCCATATCCGTTAAATAAATTGTTCTATACAATTGTGAATTATTTTGTCTCAATCTTTTTCATTTGGAGTCAAGCAAAATGTACTTGCACCTTACTTCACAAATCCAAAAAAATTATATTTCGGGAACTTAATATTTATTTGTTGGCTCGGTTTTACCTCAGAATTGCAGACTAATTCAACTTGTACAATAAAATTTGTTGTATTCAGGTACTGTGGTGTTCGAGAAAAGCCGAAAGCGAAGACAACAAACTGAAGAAGGTAGTGTTCACATAGTTATTTTTAGTTTGCCTGCTACTCATAATTAAGACATAATTATTAATTGGTAGAAGTTATTAAATAAATACACGTGAGCACTTCTTTCTTTTTCCATTAATTATATCTATTTTTCCATTTTGTTAACATTTTTGTAAAGTTGATATCATGTGCTTTATTTGAATTCCTCTTGTATTTTAATTATGAACATTTACACTGAGCACTCTAAGATGTTATCCATTGAATAGAAGTCACATACTTTTCCTTGACAAGTGCTATCTGTTGCCTAAAATATATCATTTTTAACCAATGAGGACAAACTACGAAACTTTCGTTTATACTGCGGATAAATCCCCGATTGCTTGCAAAAGTTCATGAAAACATTTTAAACATGATTGTAATCTTTAAAGAACAAAGAAGAGAAAAAGGAATTTTGTATTTCACTCTAAGAAGATAAATAATTTCATAATATTCAAAATGATTACTTGAACTATCGGGGTTAGTCAGGAGACAGTCGATGTCACTATTTTTTCTATTAAAATAGTAAGTCCGTGAATTGTATCGACACCATTCTCTCGTTGGCAATAGCAACGTCCTAACAGTTAGCTACTCATGTCTCTGAATAATCAATAAGACGTTGGTTTCTAATGTCACAATGATTAACTCAAATCTCAGAATTTAGTTGCTATACTATCCTTATAGCTTTGTATAAATGTAATATTAGGCTTAACTAAATTTATACAACCAATTTTTAATGCTTTTATATTTTTAATTTTCAGTCAATTAGTATTAACTCGGAAGCACATATTACATTAAGATGTATGTGGTCAGTGGATAAAACAGATGTTCTGAACAAATGATCATCACGATGTCCCAGAGCTAAAACGTTATTGTAATGAGTACTCAAGTCTACCTAATCGGATGAACATGTCCTTCAATAACGGGTGTGTCCATCTCCTGCAGCAAAGCACGCAGTAGTCCTACGTCTTATACTGGCTATCAGACGTGTGATCCTGTGTAGGGGAATACCCTACCATGCCTGAAACAACTGTAACTTCTGGGGACGTTGTGGCCTAGCTCATCCCATATATGTTCAATTGGGTTGAGGTTCCAGTTAGTATGGTGGCCATGGCATTACGTCAACGTATTCGGCCTGGAGAAAGTCCGTGGTGACACGTGCAGAGTACGGACGAGCATTGTCCCGCTTGCAAAACAGTGACGTTACGGTGGTCTCTGAGGAAGGAAACCGCATGGGGCCTTAAAACGTTGTAGTCGTAGCGGTGTGCCCTCCATGACTGCCAGAGGTTGCCTCCCCCATACCATGACACTAGGGCCAACCCAGCTGTTGCCATAACGTTCACCCCGTCTTCTCCAGATACGATGACTTCAGCCCCATCAGTAGAAAAACGTGACTCTGGGTCCCTAGTGACGTAGTCGACGACGTATAGTCGGACTGCTTATACGGTGGTCAAGTGGTCCCGGCGAATCACGTTCAGTCTGACCAACAGTTTGGAATCTGTCACGTAGGTGCATCAGATGGATGACTCTAGTGACGCGTTGCCGTCGATCATCTTTGGCGCTGGACCAGCCTCGTTAATGGTCGACTGGTTGCACCCCATTCTCTATGCAACTACTTGCTGGCTCGCACCAACTTCCAGCATACCGATAGCATGGTGACGTTCATTGCGTGATAAACGCGACATAGTGTTCATGTTGTGAAATATACAGCTTCCATTTCCCACCCTTACACGCGATCCGCATAACAACGCCCAATAGCAGACCACAGAAATGGGCTGATTTGGCATATGGTGATCAGGATTCAATGAAGCCTGTAAAGGAATGGTCATTTCACATTGGATGGACCTCAGGAGAGCACACGGAGAATGGACCGCATAACAACGCCCAATAGCAGACCACAGAAATGGGCTGATTTGGCATATGGTGATCAGGATTCAATGAAGCCTGTAAAGGAGTGGTCACTTCACATTGGATGGACTTCAGGAGAGCACACGGAGAATGGACCGCATAACAACGCCCAAAAGCAGACCACAGAAATGGGCTGATTTGGCATATGGTGATCAGGCTTCAATGAAGCCAGTAAAGGAGTGGTCATTTCACATTGGACGGACCTCAGGAGAACACGCGGAGAATGGAAAGTTGATATTTTCAACCGTGGTGAAAATTATTTAAAAGAAAACATTACGTGTTTTTGTTGACTGTCAAGTGTACTATTACTAGCGGTTTGGTCACCTTATGCATTTATTTTTATATGGGTCAAACACACGTGCTGTTCACAATTTAATTGTAAAAACGATTAGTATTAATAACTTCGCCTAGTGTAACTAAAGCGTTAATCTAATTATTGTACTAACTACTAGCAGTACATTATCCAAAAATAACAACGCTTATGAAATCTTTAAAACTAAAACACTATCAGTAACATTAATACAGTTCAATACTTTATCTAAGAATTCACAGTTTCCCCAAAATGTTTTCTTTTTAATTAATGGGCGAAATTGCAGAGAGCAAAATCATTTTAATAATATACTAAGTCCCTTTCCAAATGTAGGCTTAACTTTAAAATATTTATATTAGAAATAAAATTAATTTTAAACTTGAACATTCATTTTTCTACTAGCACTGCTAATAATTTGTATTGTGCTTAATTTGTCCGTTGATTTCAAACACAAAATATTTTTTTAAACTTATTTCAATTTTTGTATTTCAAAAGTATTAATAATTACTTCATGTATACGTACAAGAAACACAAAAAATTCACTGTTCTAATTGATTCTTATCCTAAAAACGATGTATTACGTAATGTGAAGTATTTTTATAATTTTTCTGTTTATCGTAAAATGGCGTTCAGGACTTTGGAGCCTTGGGTACTTTATAAGCGTGAAGGTCAAAGGTCAAGTCTCTTTATTCGATTAGAATATCCATATTCCCTTTAATCTATCAGTTCAAAATTAAGGACGGCTATTACACATAGTCCTTGTAACAAACAAACTTAACACTTGTTTCTTAACTACTGACAATATGAGGCGAAAGTGGTAATCTTATTATTATGATGGAGCTTGCGATGTCTACGTCCGAAACTACCGCACCGATCATAACTGGGTAATATTTTTATAGCTGATAAATAAATATAACTATTGAACTTTCCACAAAAATGGTATTTTTCAGATTTAACGAATAAAAATTACAAACAAAAATAAGTAACTTTCAAATATAAAACAATGAAAAAACAAACTTGTTTGTTTGTCTTTAGTGATAATCTCATGAATGTTACAACAGAAAAGCAAGACACTTTCATTGATAACTGTGTCTACTAAGAAATACTTCAATAAAATCCACTCTGTGATGTAATGCTGTGATGGTAACTCATTTTTAAAGTAAAATAATTTTTCTCGTGGATGGTGAACATTATTCAATGTCAAGTATGAATACATTCGTGTAGAAGTGTCAGACAATCCCAGAAAAGGCTGCAGGAACCAGCAGTTATATCTGCCCAGATCTATAGGTTTGTTAACGATAACGGATTCTTCAGCTAGATTTTCTCTCTTCTAATTTCTTAACTAACCACTATGAAAATGTCTAATCTTCACAAAATCTATACCGATGTTAGTTCTCAAGTGTATTATGTTTATTTTACAACTGTTTCCATTATTGGAATCGTAAAATGTTAAGGATCTTTCCTATGACAAATGGCACTTCCATCGAATAAACATTTCTCAACAAAATCCATATTGAGACTTTCTCCTCAATAGGGATACTTTCGTGATTTTTCATTTCTAGTTTTTATTCTACAAGCTCAACTTTTATCTTTCAAAATAAATGGTATATTTATAGAGAGAATAATTACATTCAACAAGAAAAAACTCTCTCTAACAAACTGATTGGTATAACACAATAAACTGATAATGGACTGGAAATTAATTGTAAAAATGAAATGTGTTTGAAAATAAAACTCCTTGGTTTTCCAATTTCATTAGAGTAATGTTGTCCAGAATGGTAATATCACTCATCACAAAATTTTCTAGATTCATTAACTGCACCGAAAACAAAAAAACTGCTTTCAAAACCAAATTAAAAGGTGTTTGCAGTAAGTAAGCACAGCAACTTAAAACGTATACTACAATGAAAATGTATTTATAAACACGATATTTACATTTGCTAAGCTGACGACGTGATGCCAATTTACACAGTCATCAAAAGGGTACACATTACGAATGCATACACAATAAACGTTATAGATATGGTAACTGTTGACATAAAACTTTGTAAGAACTACAGAACACATATATATGTGTGTTGAAACAACGAGAGTGACCACCTCTACAACTCACGTTATCTCTATAATTTAATATTTAAACTGAAGCTATAGAGTAAGCATATTTTTCACAATTCTTCATTTCAATTATTAAAACTAACTCTGATATAAGATAAATACAAACTTTAAGGTGGACTAAGTTTGGAAATACGCCTTAATGACCTTTTAGATTTAGTAATTTTACTTAAAAGTTATAAAGGCCTTGGAAATTTTCATAAGAAATTATTATCTTCTAAACACAAAAAAGTTCGTATTTGAATTCAAAATTAAACGTGAAACCTCCGATTGTGTTTATATATTAGAAAAACTTAAGACTGCAACATTACGACTTTAAAGTAAAATTATTATATCGCTTCCAAAGCTAAAAGAATAATTTTCTCTTATTCAAAATAAAACAAACTTAAATGTGGACTAAATTCGGAAAAAAAATCGTAATGGCCTGCTAGGTTTAGGAATTTTAATTGACAATTCCTATTTTTGAAGCGTTTCTATTGAACGTGTTTTCTTCACGAGTAAACTCGAAGCTACCTGAACATTCGTGATAAATAAAGGCTTAAATCTTGGGGGTTTTGGTGAAAAGAATTCCATTTTCTAAAGCGCATCTTTCTAGTGGAATAATAGTTTTTCTCGACATTTTTGAAAAATCCGGAGCTCTACAACAGAATAGTTTCATTTTATTATTGCAATAGACGTTTTTTTGTGAAAACCTATAATTTGATTTAGGAGAGATATCGGGGTCTAGTTCTTCGATACAATCACATTTTGTCATATTAATCAAACGTATTATGTTTGTGAAATTTCAAGTTAAGAATTAACATTTTATTTATTACATGTTTATATATAACCAATAATGTTGTGTCGTAAAACTGACAAGGTTCAGTGTGATTCTCTATTGTAAGAGCACAGTTTGGATCTTCAACAGATGAAATATTTCTAATCTCAATAAAATCTGGAAAATTAAAACTCTGTCAAACTGCACCAACTGCCGGTTTCTTTTCCACTTCTGATTAAACTTGTCATTGTCATACGTAGAGTTATGTTACAATGTTTTCTTTGTGTCTAGTTAAAAGGCTCTAACCAACTTTAACTCTGTCTACTCAATAAACTCGCTATCGAACCTCAGAAACTGTAAACATACTTGTTTGGAATGAAATAGTTATAAAAGTCGGAAAAATGGTTTGAACAACTATATGAAGAGAAGACCACTCTTCGAACATATTAGAATTACAGACTTTTTTGTATATAGTTTATAAAACAAACATGGTCTTATAAAGGATCCATATTCAAAAACTCTATAATACCTTATTACAGTACCATTATTAAGAAGGCTCTAAACAACTGAGTGTATTACCACCAGATGGCGAAACACGTCTATTTAGTGGCTAACCAGTTTTTAACTATACATTAATACGTACTTATAAAAAAAAACTCTTTACTTAAAACCAAGATACCATTGATTATTCATTGCCAAACTTTGGCAATTATTCATTGCCAGCTTCTAGCTCAAACTTTGAATCATACGGTTATTATTGATTATTCATTGCCAACGTTTCAGCACAACTTTACTAATTTCTATGAAATTACCTTAATTAAAGAGCGTTTAGCGTCACGTGATATTAGTTTAAACAATTAGTACAAATAATGATCGGCAGTACCGATTGCATGGCGTGATGATAAGAAACTGTTAATCTAAATTCCATGGCATTACTATAAAGCAAGCTATTAATACTGTTTTTGAGAGGAAAACTACCACCATATTTTAAACAATCTGGTTGGTTCTGTAAAGTAAGTCCTCCGATGGGACAGCGGTATGTCTTCGGATTTACAATGCTAAATTCAGGAGATCGATTCCCCTCGAGGGACACAGCAGATAGCCCGAAGTGACTTTGCTACAAGAAAACACACACAGTGTAAAGATCTGTTCCAAATAATACTGTCCGTTGATATCGAGTGTTACTTTCTTACTTGCTGTGGTTTGTTGGTGTGTATTGACAACAAGTCGTGATATTGTTACGTATCTGCGCGTTTGTTAATTTCCGGTATAAATTCTTTCCGAGGAACTTCAGCGATACAAGTCCTTTCTTAATGAAAACTAGTTTATTCTTTCTCGATACAACTTTGTAATACACAGAATTTCCACAGTCACTTTAAACTTAACAACCATTATAACACACTATAAATCACAGTGGTTCACACACTTTACTTACGGTGCCTACTGTTCGCTTCACTCAACTATCTATATCTTTAATCTATCGCTGGCTTTATTTGTCGGGCTTATATACTAAAAAAGAGGGCGCCTGGCAAACACCCGGACATTCGCGAGGTTCCTTGACAAGTCATGATCCATCTAGAAACTCCTGCATGCATGCTCCCAGCGTTGCGTGACTTCTGCTGTCGTAACACTGCCCCTTCTTTAGTATTGTTCGTCCCGTACAAAAGGCACTTACATTAAACCAATAGATAATTAACAATAACTTAATTAAATGTGCATAATTTACAAACACAAAATTAAAATTCAACAAAGTCTCTTAATTTTACAGGACGTATCCTCTTCAGTACTGGTCTCAGTCTCATTGGCTTATGCTTCAAGTGGGGTTCAACTGCTCCATCAGGAAATGTTCTATTATCGGTAACAGTCACATCAGTGGTAGTAACTTCACCAAGAGCTTCACCGTTTCCCTTCTCAAAACTGAGTAGAGTTTCTTCTTCGATGTTGGCTTTTTCAGGTGACACTTCTTCAGTAGCATCATTTGTTCCTTTGTTCACTTCGTCCCAACTGAAATCTCCTGGACCACGAGAAC
>NW_013677425.1:0-1364 GCF_000517525.1 Limulus polyphemus | reverse complement strand
CAATAATAAAATGAAACTATTCTTCAACAGATGAAATATTTCTAATCTCAATAAAATCTGGAAAATTAAAACGCAGTCAAACTGCACCAACTGCCGGTTTCTTTTCCACTTCTGATTAAACTTGTCATACGTAGAGTTATGTTACAATGTTTTCTTTGTGTCTAGTTAAAAGGCTCTAACCAACTTTAACTCTGTCTACTCAATAAACTCGCTATCGAACATCAGAAACTGTAAACATACTTGTTTGGAATGAAATAGTTATAAAAGTCGGAAAAACGGTTTGAACAACTATATGAAGAGAAGACCACTCTTCGAACATACTAGAATTACAGTCTTTTTTGTATATAGTTTATAAAACAAACATGGTCTTATAAAGGATCCATATTCACGCGAACAAGCTCGATTTGAAGTACTATTTTACTACAAAATATCTCCTGTTTTACATTACTGTCCTGTTTTTTAAAATACAATAATTCAAGACGTCCTTTTGTCAGATCTGTTCTGTTTATCAAAGTACAATTTAAACAAGACATTATATCCCATAAAAACTCTATAATACCTTATTACAGTACCATTATTAAGAAGGCTCTAAACAACTAAGTGTATTACCACCAGATGGCGAAACACGTCCATTTAGTGGCTAACCAGTTTTTAACTATACATTAATACGTACTTAAAAAAAAAAAAAAAAAAAAAAAAAAAAACAGCTCTTACAAAACCTAAAACTATGATACCCCTCCCTCTTATTAGGTATAACGTAAGAAATGCAGAAATATCTAGAAATCCCACATAAACCGATTTTTCTGTGGGTTCGTTCTTGAGCTTCACAATTCTTCAGTGCAAATCATTTTAGAATGTTCAAAAAAGAGAGACAGGAAGAGATGAATAAATGAACAGGAAAAGTCCAAATACCATCAACAAGTTTATTTATCACAGCCAAAGCAAAACGTCTTTTAGAATCAATGACATCGCTTTACACAAGATTACTTAAACACACAGGTCCAACAGCACGGGTAAGACCTAGAGACTAATTTAACAGAGAGTTAGAATTATATTTAATTGACAATAACACAATACTTTTATCCAACAATATAAAATATGCTATATTTCATTGTTATATCAAGTGTCTACTGTAATTTGTTTCTTTCTTATGCCAAGAGAATCCATGGTTATTATGACTCGTCATCTGTATATTTCTTATGGCAAGTGAGTGTGTTGTTTCCTTCTTATGCCAAGTGAATCCATGGTTATTATGACTCGTCATCTGTATATTTCTTATGGCAAGTGAGTGTGTTGTTTCCTTCTTATGCCAAGTGAATCCATGGTTATTATGACTCGTCATCTGTATATTTCTTATGGCAAGT
>NW_013677424.1:6999-12890 GCF_000517525.1 Limulus polyphemus | reverse complement strand
AATTATAATTATAATTTTGAAGGAAATAACTAAGAGTGTTATGAAGAGAAGGAATATAGGTGTAATAGTTTATCAGTCTCATAAATATCAAGCAGTGTGCTGTTGTTAGTGGTAGGGCAAATATAATTTTAGGTTGTATCTACGGAATTATTGAACAAAAGTCTAAAGAGGGTATAATTTCATTGTACAGGTCACTGGTTAGGCCACATTTGAAGTATTGAATTTAATCTTGAGCTCAGTGCCTTAAAAAGGACATCGGGCTGTTGGAAAGGGCTAAGACGAAGATTACTAGAATGGTGCCTGGGATGGAAGGGTTGTCATATGGAGAGAGGTTAAGATCTTTGAAGTTGTTTTGTCTTGAAAAAAAAGGTGAGTTAGAAGGGCTCTGGTTGAGGTGTTTAAGACTGTAAAGGGAATTAATAGTGTTAATATAATCTTTTTTCATATTTAACAGTGAGAATAGTAGGACTAGAGGACATAAATATATATTTTGGCAAGGTAGGAGTCATCTTCAGCTAAGACAGTTTCATTTTTCTAACAGGGTGGTTGGCCTTTAGAATGGGTGGTCTTCAGGTGTTGTGGAGGGAGTAAATTTAAGTGAGTTTAAGAAAACGTTTGATAACTCTATGAATGATAAGGGCTGGCTTTAAGATTTTCTTGTTTTATTTTTAACAGTTTTAGTTTAGTTTAGAGGATTGGACAGCCGAGATGGACCAATAGGTCTCTTGTTGTCCCTAAACATTATGTTATATACTGTTATATATGTGTATATACTGATATGTATGTGTGTGTGTGCATATATTGATATATATGTGTGTGTGTATATATTGATATATATGTATATGTTTCTATTTTAATTCTTCAGTACTATTCATCAGGTAAAAATGCCTATTTCTGATGTGCGGGACTTTAATCTTATTTAATCTTTCTCCCTACCCACAACATCTCCTGGCCTCGGATTGATATCAAAACGTGTAACACAGACATAAAGTTTTAGTCTAAAATATGTAACAATCTCGGAGACATCGGCTGTTATGTCCATTAATCACGAGATATCATTTTACTGATAACCCTAATTTACTCTAAATGACATTATGACTCAGAGCTTCGAATTCGAACCAAATCTAACTTTAACAGAATAGTTGTTTGAAACTTTGTGCTAGCAAAAGCTGCCTGAAGTAATAAACAATTAACTTTACAACCTACATAGAACGATAATAACATCCTAACCTATCATTTAAACTGTAACAATAATGTTTCTTCTAAGAGTATTAAAAATTACACAGTCTACTTATCCAAGATACTAAGCCATTAGATTGTACAACTACAAGACATTTTTGTCAGTTTGTAATTGTAGGCTACCGTGTCAACGTCGCGAACGTGTCATTTTCTTATTATTTTGACCGAAGAATAAAAGCTCCGAAAACAATATTGATTGGAGAGAAAAGTGCCCTAATCATGGCAGAAGCTGACAGCGTATTTCTTAGAGAAACGTATAACCTAGCCTTTTTTACATGTGAAACGTACTAGAGTTTACAGTGAGTAAAGGACATGTTTACATGTGAAACTCGCGTCAAGTGAATTGAAGGTCAGGTTTACATACATAAATCTTTACAGACGTAGAAGACCCGATGATTATTTTTATAGGCTCTGTAGGCTTAGCGTTCAATGTTCTTTGTTGCCAGATAAGTTAGACGCTCTTCTAGACAAAAGATTGATTACAGTAGATTTGTTAAGACTTACTAACTGCTTCCTTAAATCGTGGGTGTTTTTTTCTTTCCTTCTTCAAACAGTCCTCGGAATTTCATCAAATTCCGCATTTAGGAGTTTTAACAGATTTCCAAAACAAGGAATCCAATTATATACACCAGTACTGAAAAATAAGTAAGAAAGTCCATTACAGACGACTTGAAATCTAATACAAAGATGTCTAAAAACATTTAGCCTGTTGCTAGGAGGAGAATTACTTGTTCTTTTTTGTTGTTGGTAGTTGTATAGGCCAATAAGAACATAACTAAAAACAACGTCATTTGTGCACAAACCAATCAGAATTAAAAAAAAAACATTTATGTCAGGGAAACATTCTGATTTGTATAGCGTGAAACGAGATAAATTACAAAAATGCTAAGCCTAATCAAAATCATAAAAAAAAACATTCACGAATGCTAACTGTACTGATCGACTTACCAACATGTGTTGCTCATTGATTTTTGAAACTTGGTAAAGGAACGACAGCTTGAATTGTAGAGAATTTTAAAACGAGTTTTCTAATATTAAGGTGTGTTTAATAATTGAGTTTTAGAAAGAAACTGATTTACTGCAACATTTAAAAAATAATAAAAATGTTCGCCGAAAATTAGATAGATTTTTTATAAATCACACGAAGTAAGAATCGTGGTTCGTTTTGTGACACGATGAAACTGAACATAATTATTCTAAAACCATTTGGTGTATTTGATCAGTCAAATAATAACAAAATCAAACATATGCAAATTTACACCGTTTTAAATCTCTATAATCAAGCTAAATAATTGTTCATATTCAGTTTTAAAATGAAATGTGTCTTCGCCTGTGGACAGGTATGTTAGGCGGCTACATGACTGCAAATCGTGTTATATCTGTGAGTATAAATCTGATTCTATTTGCCTATGTTAGGCGGCTACGTGGCTGTAGGCTATCCAAACTCATTAATAATTATATATAACTTTCATACGTCAACGTTTCTTTGTTTACTAGCCTCTAAAAATTATCATTTCCTTTTTATCCCCCTTCCCCAATTCGTATCCTTAATTTCTAGCCTCTAAAACGTATTATTTTTTCTCCCCCAAAAAAATATTGTATCCTTAATTTCTATCCTCCAAAACGTATTATTTTCTTTTTATCCCCTTCCCCAATTTGTATCCTTAATTTCTAGCCTTCAAAACGTATTATTTTTTACCCCCCAAAAAAATTGTATCCTTAATTTCTAGCCTCTAAAACGTATTATTCTTTATCCCCCCCAAAAAAAATTGTATCCTTAATTTCTATCCACCAAAACGTATTATTTTCTTTTTATAACACCCCCCCCTCCCAATCTTTATCTCTGATTCGAAATTTGTGTAATTTATGTATTTAATGAACCCGTTATTAGATCGAGAGTATAAAACTTAGTCTTGTACAGGCTGGAGGCTTGATTAAAGCAAACACTTCATCGTATGTTTAATCAAAACTTCTAATTCTCAATGATCTTTTTTATTTCTCGTCTCAAATAGATTCTATCGAATTTATTTTTCTCTTGGCTCATTATAACTTTTAACCAAAGTTGGTTTTAGGCCCTAATGAATTGTTTTTGTATTCAGCAATACACAAATATACCTCAGAATATTCTTGAAATATTTTTTTAATCTTTTCTGTATTTCCTCATTAGCTTTAGTATATTTCGGTTCTTTAGTAATAATATCATTCAAGTTAAACAAAGCTTTCGAAAAGTTATCTTTCAAATACCATTTTAATCGTCTTTATCTGGTAAACACCTTTCTTAATCTGGTAAACACAATTTTTATTCTGGTAAACACCTTTTTTAATCTGGTAAACACTCTCCTTAATCTGGTAAACACCTTTATTAATCTGCTAAACACTCTCCTTAATCTGATAAACACATTTTTTTTAAATCTCATAAACACGCTTCTTAATGTGGTAAACATCCTTCTTAATGTGGTAAATACCTTTTTTAATCTGGTAAACACTCTCCTTAATCTGGTAAACATCTTTTTTAAATCTTGTAATCACTCCCCTTAATCTGGTAAATACCTTTTCTTAATCTGATAAACACCCTTCTTAATGTGGTAAACATCATTCTTATTCTGGTAAACACCCTTTCTAATCTGATAAACAGCCTTCTTAATGTGTTAAACACCTTTCTTAATCCGGTAAATAACGTTTCTATTCTGGTAAACACATTTTTTTAAATCTGGTACCTTTCTTAATCTGGTAAACACTTTTTTAATCTGGTAAACATCTTTTTTAATCTGGTAAATACCTTTTTCTAATTTGATAAACACCTTTCTAAATATGGTAAACACCCCTTTTTTAATCTAGTAAACACCTTTCTGAATCTGGTAAATACCCTTTTTAATCTGGTAAACACTCTCCTTCATCTGTTAAACACCTCGTCAAAAGAATAATTTATTATTGTACATTGTAATATTTTCTTTGGAGACTGTTTAGTTTAGTGTTATATGATCTATATTAAGCCTCGCCTCCAATGCTTAGTGAACCACTTATTGCTATCGGTGTATAATTGATTTTTCATCTTAAGCCTTATATCGGCGGATTATTTTAAAGTTGATCCTTAAAAAAATTGCATTTTATTATCGAAGTATGAGCAATGCTGTTAAATTAAAATTACAGAGAGAATGTTTTTTTTAGCCTAAGAAGCCACGTGTTTTATACTATAAAACAACAAATGATCGTTATTTTTACAATATAACAAAGGGCGAAATATCACTATTTTTATACCATAAAAAAGAACAAATAATCTTTATTTTTATAGCATTATAAGTGGACATTTTTATACCATATCAAGGGACATATAATCGTTATTTTTACAGTATAACAAGGGACAAAGAGGACTTGTTTCAGCAGTAACAACATTTTACTGATCACTAGACTTTTAAGCTTTTTTCTACTTGCAGATTCCTCCTATTCAGGATATTGTATTTAAAGATTCTTAATCTTATATTCATTATACAATCATGCCCTTTCTCTGTCATGCTTACGAAGATAAAAATATTCAATTTTCATGTTGCTTATAACATTGTCAATAATACAAGGAAATTTCAACATCATAGGAAGACTCACTTTCCAACTTTTATCTTTTCCTTTTGACTAATTACACAGTCTCTAAATAAGAAAGACTTAATCAAATATAGGTTTTCACCCTCTCGCGCCACGCTCGAGCCACCGCGACTCTTTTGATTCAGATTTACCTAGTGGGCCTTTTAAGCTCGAACATCATTGAGCATGCGTTGCTCAAGCATTCGAAGTAGAATTGTAGCAGTGGTGGAGCTCGTGCACGGACGCCTGAGAAAATCTGAGAAGACGGAATCAGTTTCAGAACAAATGTGAAAAATGAAAACGAGTAAACAACAAAAAGGTGAGCTAGGAGATGAAAAATGACTTCCCAAATCTTACATTCTAACATTCAATACCACTGATTTATACTGAGCAGGCTGCTCCGAACTTTAGATTGTCGTACAATGTTCCCCTTTGTCTGCAGAGCTTCTGGTGCATCAGGTCGAATGGTCGTTTCCACAGTATTGTGTGTCTGGAGATGTAAGGACTCTGATGAGGATCCAGTATTTGAACTTGCCATGATTCTAGATGAACATGTCGTCCACTAGTGAACATTTCGGGGTTAAGATTCACCTGTCGTTCGAGTGGTTTCTAACTTTAAATTTTATAGTCTAGCGATGAATGAAGTAAAGTTACCTTCAATCCGAACAATTCCTTGTCACTGGCTTCTGATTTTTGTGTTTTCGTGCTTTCCAAATGGTAAGTACCAAAAGATTTGCAGTTCAGTTTCAATAGATGAAAAAATATAGAAAGAGTCTTTAACTTTGAATTCTAAAAATGTTAAATTCAAGAACATACATCTTACATAAAATCTTAAAATGTTCAAGAAAATAAAACATTTCCTCACAGCAAATTAGGGAGATATTTCAAATATATATGATCTTCGAATACAGTATCATTAATTATCAGTCCTAGCAATGTACATATATTATCTGTCGAATACAGTATCATTAATTATCAGTCCTAGCAATGTACATATATTATCTGTCGAATACAGTATCATTAATTATCAGTCCTAGCAATGTACATATATTATCTCTCGAATACAGTATCATTAA
>NW_013677424.1:0-6184 GCF_000517525.1 Limulus polyphemus | reverse complement strand
TTGTTTCTATTGGTGTTATGTTTGTATCTCTCTTGAAGTCATTCTTGTTTCTATTGGTATCATGTTAATCTCTCTCTTGATGTTATCCTTGTGTCTTTATCTCAAATAAGACAATACGTTGTGAAAATATTGAATAGTTTAGTTTCTGGTGGTGTAAATTGTGGCTCATAAAACTGACAATTATGTAGCGTAAAAATCAATCTTGAGGAGTTTGCAGGCTTAAAGAGAACAATCTATACATAACAATGCAGAGAAACGAAAGTATGTTTTATTGTAGAGGTATGAATCACGTTTCGTCATGAAACGTTGTTTATAAAGTATACAGTGGAAGGTAAAAAACTTCAATTGTTTGAATATATTATTGCGTGCAAGACAGTTTTAATAGTAGAATACGTGATATTCAATGGATTGTCCCTTTTTCACTCTAATTATATTTTTAAGTATTACTATATTATAAAACATTAAACACGAATAAACAACAACAGCCAAAATAAAACCAACTTTGATATAAACAATATTTTACTTCTAGTTATAGCTTTTGCACGATATTGATATCATTGTTACCAGCGCATCCCGTTAATTGTTACTCCAATGACACCAGAAGTAACAACATCAAAACAAACTCCAATGATACTCCAATAGTTTTGTGGTTAGGCCACTCGACTCACAGGTTACGGGATCGAATCCCGTCACCGAACATGCTCGGCCTATTAGCTGTGGGGTTGTTATAATGTTACTAACAATTCCACTAATCGTTGTTAAAGATCAACCCATCAGTTGGCGGTTAGTAATGTTGACTAGCTTCCTTCCCTTTGGTCTATCACTTCTAAATTAGGGACGGCTGACGCAAGTAACTATGCGTGTAATTCAACAAAACAAATAACTGGTACTCCAGAATATGGTACTAACGTTAGCGATGATTTTGTAAATTTCTAACGCAGGGTGTGTTTATGCATTCTTTCTAATTTTTTATCACATTAATGCATAACATGAACCCCACCGAAAGCTTTTCAAAAAACCTATTTCTTCTCGGCAAAAGTAGCAGCATAAAAACTGTTCACTTTTGATCCTTAGTATATTCTTAATGATAAACCAATATATGATTTAGAAACTAGAGCACCCACATCTGGCTGCAGACAGTGAAAGATGGTAAAGATGTGGGACGTTGTGGACTAGAGCACCCACATCAGCTCATTATTCTTTTTTTGTCTTTTAAGCATGTGAGGCCTGTAAAATTGAAGTTAAGCCGGGTAAATGGGGTACTCCAGCTCAATTTAGATCTTACTTTCGCCAGTAACTCAAAAAACGAGGACACAATATATATAATAACCCACCTCATGATTTGTGTCCTGTTGTTCGATGTTTGTTCTATTTATTTTCTTTTTTTTCTTTTTTACAAAATTAAACCTAACTATATTTCATTTAAAGTTTAGATATGTTGTGTACAAATCATGCTGACCTTCCTTATGATGTAATATGTTACTAATATTTTGTAGTTTGTTTAAGTAATATACATATTTGTATGTAAAAACATCATTTCAAGACTGCGTTAAAAAGAACAAGACCAAACCTGTGATGAAAACAAATTACCTAAACATGCCTTAAACGCTCCAAATCTTATATCCCACATTATAGTCTGTGCCTTGGTGATCTTTTTACTTAACGCAGCGTTTTTGTTGTACTTGTTAAGGCTTGTTTTGATAATTAATACATATGTGTATTCACTACTTGCAACAATATTTTCTGTAAATACGAACATATATATATTTCGTAAATTCAAATACAACGCCTAACTAAGCAGATTTACTTTACTCTGCTAAACCAGATTCAACGGTTTATGATACAACCGACACGTCTTTCTGTTACTGAAACAAAATGATAACTTTCAATACTTCTTCCCGATTGATAACAATTCATAGTAACGAGCTGCTAGATGGTAGTATATAACTTCACACACTCGAGCTACCACATTTGGACAAGTGGAAATAATTCATAGCCCAAGCTACGTAAAAAACATGTGTGAAAGTTCGTTGTTGTATGAATGATGTTGAAGATGATGTACACTAAGAATATCACGAGCTTAACACTCACGTCTTGCACGTTTTGTATCATTGTTAGCTAGAATAACACGAGCTTAGTTCTGTCAAATCTTTGTTTCTACTGTTTGATAAGGTAAACATAATTAACCTATTTATTCTCAGTAATGCAAAACAATGTTATGGTTAAAAATATACTAAATAGGTCTACTCCCATACCGCCTCCTCCCCCGAAGAAAAATGTTGAACCAGTGAAATTTACACCTATTATCAGGGAGAAATATATGAAACGTTATCTGTGGATCCCTATACTGAGGCTGTTCACTTAATAAGCTACTGTCTTATTAATAAGCTTTACTGCCCAAGGCATTAAACGATTAATTAACAGCATAGGACTGTCAGTATTAAACAATGAATACCAACCTTGTTGTGCTATGTTTGAACAGCTAAGTAACAACTTAATGATGTTAGGATGAGACTATTAGCTTAGTAATACCAGAACTGGGCAATAAATTGTGTCGTACGGTGAATTCGACGGCCCATGGTTAGCGTCCCGTTAATGCAAGATAGCGCTTCGAATTTTGGTTCCTTGGGTGCGTTATAAGAGTGAGGGTAGAATTCTTTAAGTCAATTAAAGAAACCAAAGAATTAGCGGTGGGTGCTGGTGACACGTTGTCTTTTCTGTATCTACAGTTCAAACTTAGAGACGAGTAGCACAGTTAGTCCTTGTGTAGCGAATACCCTAAACAAACAAGCTTAGATGATAAAATAACAAAGTTATAGTTTCAGAGTTCATTTGGTTTGATTGTCCTTAAGCTCAAAGCTACACAATGGGCTGTCGGCACTGTGCCCACCACGGATATCGAAACCCGGCTTTTAGCGTTATAAGTCTTCAGATTTACCGATGAGCCGCTAGGGTGCTTCAGAGTTAGATGATAAAATAACAATTTAATAATGCTAAAGTTAGATAAAATAATTTGATAGTACCAGATTGGGATATAAAATAATAACTTGGTGATACCAAAGTTAGATAACAACTTAGTAATGTTAGGGTTAAACAATGAAACAACAGCGAGACAGTATTAGGACTATTGCATTTGTTTTTATTTCAATTTTCTTTTCTTCAATAACATTTTACTATATTCTATTACGTATATTTTGTTTGGAATTGTAACTTAGAATATTCTTGTATTTTGTTTAATTCCTGTATTTTATGCTGACTTACAAGAAACCCCACAACTTGTGTCACAAATTAAAAGGAGTGTAACAGAAAACTAAGATATATAATTAAATATCGAATAATATCTTATGTACGTTTTTCAAGCGTTATGTTATTAACAGGGGTTATTAACAATTAATATTTCTATGACATGCATTATTTAAACCTTCCACCCCTATAAGACAAGTATATGTCATTTCATATTGTAGTTCTTTTAATCATTTTAGGCGACTCAAATTTCGTTACGTTTCCATTACATAAAACAGTAATAAAAGCTCCATTCATCCACTGTAACTCGTCTGTTTAGTTACTTCTTTAGTTGTTTCTTACGCTTAGAAACATAATTTAAAGGTCATGCACTAACATACTAAAAACTTGTAATTCGTATAACTTAAAAAACTTCGATGATATGTGATTACAAGTATCGCCATTATTCACTAAGCCTAGAAGTTGTCTAGTTTATATTTACCCTGTCTGGAAGTACTTCAATTTATATCCACTAAGCGTAGAAGCGCTCCAATTTATGTTCACCAAGCTAAAAGTGCTTAAATTTATGTTCATCAAGCCTAAAAGTGCTTCATTTTGTATTCACTAAGCCTAGAGGTGTTCCAGTTTATTTATATACTACTAAAACTCTGAGATTGTTTGTTTGTTTGTGTGCTTGTCTGTAATTAAATACAGCAAAAACGGCGCAAAATAGCGCCATATTTTAATGAAATTAGAATAAAAATGAGAATAGAAACAGAATAAAACAAGTTTCGTTAAAATAAGGCCATGGGTTACCGAGTTAGCGCTGTTTTTCGGGTAACTTTTATGAACATTTATAGCATGAGTAATTTTACATCACACTACCGTTCGCGCTATTTACGAAACTTCTTCATTCAAATCTATTTCCCTATCAATGTTCCCATCTTCATTAAAAGGCGTAAGATGACAAAAACAAAATCTTGAATAATTTCTTAATAATGTACCTTGGTTATGGTAGGTAATTCGAAGAAAAATAAAGGGTTACTATTTCTTATTTGTAGAATGTTTAAGAGGAAAGACCACAACATAATGAATTAATTTATCACAATACCTGAAAATTCTGGCTTCACTTTTTTGAAAAATGAAATGGTCTTTTCTTTTACTCCCGATCAACAATTAAATATATTTTCCTGAATTATGAATAACACGAATGGATTGAAATATTTAATTAAATTATCTCAAAATAAACCTTCATTTCAGTACAATCGCGAAATTAGCTTGAATTCTTCATAATTCTGAATAGTGGGTGACCCAACGGGTCACGGGTTGTCTAGTATTCACTAAGTATAGAAATGAGCCACTTACGGTGGGATTTCGTGTCACCCCTTTCTACATTTTCCATTATGCAAATAACTTCATAAAAGTTTATATGTATATATGATCAAAATATATTTTTCCTAGACTTTTAGTCCTTTAGTTAGGAACGAATGACTCCCTTTGTAAAGTTGATGATAACAGTTGGTCCTCAGTTGATGTTTTTATTCTTCAAAATATGTAAGACAAAAAAGAGGAAGATATCTGAATTATACTGATCAAAATAATAAGTTACTAAACACATTAAATGTAGGATATCAACAAACAGGATGAAAGGGTAAAAATCAAAAATACAGAGTTGAGAGAGGCTTAGCTACCTGAATTAAAATAAAGTAATTTATCCGTGACAGTAGGACAAAAAAGGAAGAATTTTGTTGCTAGGCATAATTACGATTTATAAATTCAACTCACATCTGAGTTAAATGTATAGAATAAACATTTTAATAATTATTATATATTATTAGTTGAGTGTTCGATACCTTAACGCGAGGCACCTCGAGATAGTAACGTACAAGTCTTGTTACTTTTCTCGAGAACAAATCATACATATCAGATGTTTCCAGAGCTTCTTCATGACGTAACAATGGTAACAGATTACATTTCACGAGACCCTAGTTAAACTAAGATCAATACTTATATAAATGTATTCCTTTGCTTGACAACCAAATAAGCTTACTATAATATATGATTTAGAAACAGTTTTAATAGTAGTGCTTGACAACCAAATAAACTTACTATTGGTAAAGATGTGGGACGTTGTGGCCTTTCACTGTCTTAGAATTATCTCTTCAACTAACATATTATTCAGATTAACATAATGATTGAGATAATCTTAGAATTATCTCTTGAAGTAGCATACGGTTCAGATTAACATAATGATTGAGATAATCTAAGAATTATCTCTTGAAGTAGCATATGGTTCAGATTAATATAATGATTGAGATAATCTTAGAATTGCCTCTTGAAGTAATATATGGTTCAGATTAATATAATGATTGAGATAATCTTAGAATTATCTCTTGAAGTAGCATATGGTTCAGATTAACATAATGATTGAGATAATCTAAGAATTATCTCTTAAAGTAGCATATGGTTCAGATTAATATAATGATTGAGATAATCTTAAAATTATATCTTAAAGTAACATACGGTTCAGATTAACACAATGATTGAGATAATCTTAGAATTATCTCTTCAACTAATATATTGTTCAGATTAACATAATGATTGAGATAATCTTAGGATTATCTCTTGAAGTAACATACGGTTCAGGTTAACATAATGATTGAGATAATTATAGAATTATCTCTTGAAGTAACATATGGTTCAGATTAATATAATGATTGAGATAATCTCAGAATTATCTCTTAAAGTAACATACGGTTCAGATTAATATAATGATTGAGATAATCTTAGAATTATCTCTTGAAGTAACATATGGTTCAGATTAATATAATGATTGAGATAATCTTAGAATTATCTCTTGAAGTAGCATATGGTTCAGATTAACATAATGATTGAGATAATCTTAGAATTATATATTAAAGTAGCATATGGTTCAGATTAACATAATGATTGAGATAATCTT
>NW_013677423.1:10188-13541 GCF_000517525.1 Limulus polyphemus | reverse complement strand
AAAGAGTAAACTGCTATCTGTTGACATACTGTATGGATAAAGTAAGTTACAACTAATATATGTACTGGATAAAATAAAGAGTAAACTGCTATATGTTGACATACTGTATGGATAAAGTAAGTTACAACTAATATATGTACTGGATAAAATAAAGAGTAAACTGCTATATGTTGACATACTGTATGGATAAAGTCAGTTATAAACATTTTCTCGGAAACCACTTTTTCTCTGGTTTTCAACATTTTTTAAAAACTTATTTATAAGAAAATCCTAAATTAGGACAACAACGAGCTCATAAAGAAGACAGAATGACAGCAGCAACCGTTTTAGCTACAGTATAAACGTTAATACAGTAACAAGAAATATTTATTAGATCTATAAAGTAACAAATGTGTATTAATTATTACTCAGCTTATTAGTTTAATCATTCTTACTATATCAAGCGTGTATTTGCAAAGAAAAGTAAAAAACTACGCTTTTTATGATTATGTGAAGATAGAGTCTAAGGTGCTTTACGGTATAACCAGGTTTCATTCGCCCGGGCCCCCTGTCGGCGGGCCTTGTTATAACTGATATTTGGTATGTGTGTGTTAGATGAAAGTAAGAAAACATTGGCATAAGTTAAGTATATTGCATGGTTAAAGTAACTTAGAACTGATACTTGTCATATGTAATAGATAAAAGAATGTCATCTAGTTTATCTGGCATCTCAAAGAAAACAAGTTGTGTTAACTAAAAACCAGTGGCGTAGCCAGGGTCGGAAGACCACTTCAATTTTCTAAAAGTTTAAAAGGTTCATTAACTTGTGATTGTTTTTTTTTAAGACAAACACTTGAATTTCAGGCAAATTAATTGAATTATTTGTCTGGACAAAAAAGATCCAATTTTGATTTTGTGAAAAGACCCCCAATATGTTGTGCTCCTACGCCCCTTATTGACATGTCTATGCGTTGGCAAAAGAATTGTTAACTAGGTTTCAGATATTGTGAGAAAAACAAAAAATACACATTGAATATGTACTAAAAATTTAATTAAGGCCTATACTTTAAAAATAAATGTTCATTGTAAACCGATCTATGTACTGATTGAAAAGTAGAGTTAACATAGTAGTTAATAATAATGATGCCCCTCAATATCCCATTTAATGAACTGAATGTTTTTAGATCCTTTTAGAAACTAATGTACTTAATATTCATAGACACTAAACACTCGGCACAATGGTATTTTTTCACTTAGTTTTAGATCATCTTTACTTTTTAACTTTCAAGTGAATCTAAGAAGTAAAAATTTTATATTTTTCATTCGAGTTCTTGACTGACACGTCGATAAAAACAAAGAAAACTGTAAACTTGAAATGTTTTACTTTAAAGAGATAAGTAGAAGAACAAAAACCAAATACCACACTAATATACATATCACTATCCTACGGAACATTTACTAAAAATAAAAACGGACATAACGACAAATTAAAATCACGTTTCGATTGATGTTGATGGTTTTTTTCCCCCTACTCTGAAATTCCCATTTTGTCTAAATTGGAAGAAATTCTAAATTAATTTAATTTAACTTTTTTTTCAAGTCTTCAATTGCGTACCACATGCATGAAACAGGGCAGATATAGTTATAGTTCGTTTAACTAATAATTGTACGTTTTTTATTCTCGCTGAGGTAGGAGTGAAAAACGGTTCAAGATTCACTACCCTAATATATGAAGATAACCCCACCTGTTGCTTGACATCGCAGTCTAAATCATTGTAAGCCATGCGAATCTCAAATTCCACTTTGTTAACCACATCCTGGACACAGGAATTAGGCCTAGTCTTGGCATAGAGTTTTCCATTAAACAGTTTGTTTGTTTTGATCCTTGTTACCATTTCCTTGGCTTCACAATGTATTGAAACTGCAAATAAAAAACGAATTTTCAGAGTAAAAATTAAATCCCTAACTACGTTGATCAGTAATAAAATTTAATAATTCCGTGACCATATTGATTTATTATCTAAAGTCTGACAAGGATATATGACACGCGAGATAGTTCAATCACAGTATTTTAGATACCTGTTTCTATATGAACTTAATCACGTGATAAAATCCGCTAAAAACCGAAGGAACCTTCGTAATGTGTTAACTATCATTATAGCCGATCAGAGGTGTTTGCCTTAAAAAATATATGTTTCAAGTCAGAAAGACAAGAACCATAACTTTATAGTTTTAGTTACAGCTAAAAATGATAAATTAGGAGCACATAAACGTGATTCAAAGTGTAAGTTGCGTAACAGACTAAAGTGAAATTGTTTAATTGTAGAAATAAATTAATATTTAGTAAATAGTTTTAGTTACAGCTAAAAATGATAAATTAGAAGCACATAAACGTGATTCAAAGTGTAACTTTCGTAACAGACTAAAGTGAAATTGTTTAATTGTAGAAATAATTTAATATTTATTAAATAGTTTTAGTACAAGTTAATGTGAAAAACAACAGGTTTTGAACTTACAATAAACCAAATACTAACACAAAGTTAAATAGGTTACACGTTTATCATTTAAATCGTTGTTTTTCTTTTCTAATGAGTTTGTTGCTACTTACCTTTGTAACAGGCTGTTAGTTCATATGTAATTGACCCGGGCGACTCGAGGTAAGGCTCTTTGATATGACTCAATGAAACTGACGAATGATGACTGAGTCTGCAGACTCGATTTGTTGGATCACTCAAATCAAATGAGTGACACCGATAAGGTACACTCAAACACTTTTTGCGACACTCATCTGGTGTCGTTATATTTTCAAAAACCACATCAACCGTCTTTACAATTCGTCCGCTTATTTTTCGGAACTCACACAAACGCACAGGTTCTATAAATCAGAAATATTATCTAGTAAACATTGGTTTAAACAACTTTTGAATTAAGTTAACTTTCTACGAAGTATAAAGTACAATGAGAGGGAAATAACAAGTAACAATTCTACAAATTTTTATATATTTAATAAATATAATAAAGTAATAACTGTTCTTTTATTTATAAAAATCTTAACTGTGACTCGAAGTTTTAAATTACGTACAAAGTGATAACATTTTGGAGTCAAGAGCAGGTGATGGAGATACTGAAAGGAAGCACGAGAAATCAAGGAAGTGACGAAACTTAATTATCAAAATCAATGGTGATCAGAGAAATAACTCCTAACTACCTCCATAAAGATTTTAAAGCAAATATAAAGCTGAATTTTATGTTCGATTAAACAAAAATATCAAAAAGTTATACAATAAAGATTTTAATCCTAAAATAATTAACACAATGCCTCCTTCGTTAAGATTTTAGAGCGACAATTGTCAAGTTTTAGCTCCATGGGGAAC
>NW_013677423.1:7976-10146 GCF_000517525.1 Limulus polyphemus | reverse complement strand
CAAGTTCTGATTACCTGTAGGTTCTCTGCGACTTGATAACCTACCTAAACCACATCCTGCCAGATCCAAGTTCTGATTACCTGTAGGTTCTCTGCGACTTGATAACCTACCTAAACCACATCCTGCCAGATCCAAGTTCTGATTACCTGTAGGTTCTCTGCGACTTGATAACCTACCTAAACCACATCCTGCCAAATCCAAGTTCTGATGACCTATAGGTTCTCTGCGATTTGATAACCTACCTAAACCACATCCTGCCAGATCCAAGTTCTGATTACCTGTAGGTTCTCTGCGACTTGATAACCTACCTAAACCACATCCTGCCAGATCCAAGTTCTGATGACCTATAGGTTCTCTGCGACTTGATAACCTACCTAAACCACATCCTGCCAGATCCAAGTTCTGATTACCTGTAGGTTCTCTGTGACTTGATAACTTACCTAAACGACATCCTGCCAGATCCAGGTTCTGATTACCTGTAGGTTCTCTGTGACTTGATAACTTACCTAAACGACATCCTGCCAGATCCAAGTTCTGATGACCTATACGGTTCTCTGTGACTTGATAACCTACCTAAACCACATCCTGCAGATCCAAGTTCTGATGACCTATAGGTTCTCTGTGACTTGATAACCTACCTAAACCACATCCTGCCAGATCCAAGTTCTGATGACCTATAGGTTCTCTGTGACTTGATAACCTACCTAAACCACATCCTGCCAGATCCAAGTTCTGATGACCTATACGTTCTCTGTGACTTGATAACCTACCTAGTTTTTCCATGATTGTTTTTATAGTGATTGTAATTTTAAGATTACTGGGTAAAAACCTTACCCATACATATCTGTTTTATGTGCTAACTCAGTAGTACTAAGGTACTTACATTTCTGTTTTATGTGCTAACTCAGTAGTAATAAGGTACTTACATTTCTGTTTTATGTGCTAACTCAGTAGTACTAAGGTACTTACATTTTTGTTTTATGTGCTAACTCAGTAGTACTAAGGTACTTACATTTTTGTTTTATGTGCTAACTCAGTAGTAATAAGGTACTTACATTTCTGTTTTATGTGCTAACTCAGTAGTACTAAGGTACTTACATTCTGTTTTATGTGCAAACTCAGTAGTAATAAGGTACTTACATTTCTGTTTTATGTGCTAACTTAGTAGTAATAAGGTACTTACATTTCTGTTTTATGTGCTAACTTAGTAGTAATAAGGTACTTACATTTATGTTTTATGTGCTAACTCAGTAGTAATAAGGTACTTACATTTCTGTTTTATGTGCTAACTTAATAGTAATAAGGTACTTACATTTCTGTTTTATGTGCTAACTTAGTAGTAATAAGCTCCTTACATTTCTGTTTTATGTGCTAACTCAGTAATACTAAGGTACTTACATTTCTGTTTTATGTGCTAACTCAGTAGTAATAAGGTACTTACATTTCTGTTTTATGTGCTAACTCAGTAGTACTAAGGTACTTACATTTCTGTTTTATGTGCTAACTCAGTAGTACTAAGGTACTTACATTTCTGTTTTATGTGCTAACTCAGTAGCACTAAGGCACTTACATTTCTGTTTTATGTGCTAACTCAGTAGTACTAAGGTACTTACATTTCTGTTTTATGTGCTAACTCAGTAGTAATAAGGTACTTACATTTCTGTTTTATGTGCTAACTTAGTAGTAATAAGGTTCTTACATTTCTGTTTTATGTGCTAACTCAGTAATACTAAGGTACTTACATTACTGTTTTATGTGCTAACTTAGTGGTAATAAGGTACTTACATTTCTGTTTTGTGTGCTAACTCAGTACTAATAAGATACTTACATTTCTGTTTTATGTGCTAACTCAGTAGTACTAAGGTACTTACATATCTATTTTATGTGCTAACTTAGTAGTAATAAGATACTTGCATATCTGTTTTATGTGCTAACTCAGTTATAATAAGGTTCTTATATTTCTGTTTTATGTGCTAACTTAGTAGTACTAAGGTACTTACATTTCTGTTTTATGTGCTAACTCAGTAGTACTAAGGCACTTACATTTCTGTTTTATGTGCTAACTTAGTAGTACTAAGATACTTACATTTCTGTTTTATGTGCTAACTCAGTAGTACTAAGGCACTTACATTTCTGTTTTATGTGCTAACTTAGTAGTACTAAGATACTT
>NW_013677423.1:5360-7259 GCF_000517525.1 Limulus polyphemus | reverse complement strand
TCAGTAGTAATAAGGTTCTTACATTTCTGTTTTATGTGCTAACTCAGTAGTAATAAGGTTCTTACATTTCTGTTTTATGTGCTAACTCAGTAGTAATAAGGTACTTACATTTCTGTTTTATGTGCTAACTCAGTTTGGAAGGGAAGCAAAGGATCCTGATTGTTTTAGGTCATAATTTCACACGCATTTCGAAGTAACTAAATTATTATTAAGACACCCTTAACCTCTGTTGAAGCTGTTGTGAGAGCAGTTTCACCAAAGTGACCATTTGGAAAAGTTTGGTTTCTACTTAGAGATATTAACTTTTACTTCAACCAAAAATCAGTTACGTTTTACCATAAAAACTTTCTCTCAAGCAATTCATGGACTTATTTCTGTAACTGACTGTCACCAATGTACAAGAGCTTCTTAAATGATTGATTACAGAATCTACAAGAAATACCATGTCTATTTTGGTACGCTTATGCGGGTTTCGCTATGAAAACAACAATGCACTAATTAAATCGGGATGTTTATTATTTAATTATTAAAGTATAAAAATAGGTTGTTATACAATACATACGTATGTGCTACTGAATTTCAGTAATTATTAACTTAATCGGGTCAGTGTAATCTACATATCTACTGTACTAGCTAGGTATCTTTTTTCGAATAACTACATTTGTGAGATGATACTTGATATGGACACCTTTTGTTTAAAACAATTACGAATTTTGATGAGTAACAAAAAAACCTTACAATGAAGTGGATAACTTTTATATCGTCTATCAAATATTGTGATCTACTTTCTTGTGTTCAAGTTAACAACTCTCAGTATTAATATTGATTTCACCCAGCGTTGCATGGATGTTTCTATGTTATTGTAGAACGAAAAGTTGACCTTTGCTTCTGAAAATGGACAGTATATATATTTTTTAAATAACGTGATTATTACATCCAATTCCTACCTAGTTTTTCTTATGTTTTAATTTTTTTTTAGAAAATATCACACAGCTCTCTAAAAAAACCAGTTTTAAATACACTTACAGATGGAAAAGTTATCATCTTTAATGAACATTCGTATCATTTTATCAGATAAAAAAACAAATTCTAAGTTTCAATGTGCTTCTTACTATATTGTTTGTTAGAAGTTGTGACACGACACGTGAATGTATAACATTTAAGTTTGATGTTAATTCAGCCGTTTTCAGTGGACCAGAAAAGAATTGTGTCTTTCACCTTTTCTGTTCACAGAATACTCTAATGGTACTCTTTAATATATAATTAAACTTACACAGACGTAGAATAATACAAAAAAAACAATAATTTAAACCAGATTTTTTCCAAATGTCGCTCGCAAGTAGCCTGCTAGCCTAAAGCTTTTCATTTGGAAGTCAGATTTCCATGCCTATAATTATGTTTTGAAAGTGAACAAAAGTAGCTTCAACACATTCGTAATTGCTTTACCAAGAAAGTCTCTGAATGATTTGTTGTTCTCAGCAGAACAGTGAAGAGATAGGGGGTCGAGTATTGTTCATTTAGTTTATGTATTACTATAAAAAAAAACACAACAAAAACTGTTATAACGCTTCATCATGAGAGACAGTGTGTAAGTTTATATCCAGGATAATTGTTAAAATAATACCTGGACTAACCTAATGAAGTGTGACAGCACGATACCTGATAGTCTGAGCTACAAAAGCTTCCACATAAACATAAATTTTGAAATGGATGTCATAAAAGAAGAACAGTCAAAGATATTACAATCAGTTTTATTTTATACTGTTTACCTTAACATAAATTCAAATATCTACTCCATAACTTAACACATTCAATTATGGATCCGTTTATCAGTATTATATCTGAAATCATAGGACCATACGTCTATATCATATCTTAACACATATTCAACCATACGCT
>NW_013677423.1:0-4654 GCF_000517525.1 Limulus polyphemus | reverse complement strand
AGAACCAGTTGCTATAAGTAACAAGGATATAAACTACAGCATATACACTGTTAACAGAACCAGTTGCTATAAGTAACAAGGATATAAACTACAGCATATACACTGTTAACAGAACCAGTTGCTATAAGTAACAAGGATATAAACTGCAGCATATACACTATTAACAGAACCAGTTGCTATAAGTAACAAGGATATAAACTACAGCATATCCACTATCAACAGAACCAGTTGCTATAAGTAACAAGGATATAAACTGCAGCATATACACTGTTAACAGAACCAGTTGCTATAAGTAACAAGGATATAAACTACAGCATATCCACTATCAACAGAACCAGTTGGTATAAGTAACAAGGATATAAACTACAGCATATCCACTGTAACCAGAACCAGTTGCTATAAGTAACAAGGATATAAACTATGGTATATCCACTGTTAACAGAACCAGTTACTATAAGTAACAAGGATATAAACTACAGCATATCCACTATTAACAGAACCAGTTGCTATAAGTAACAAGGATATAAACTACGGTATATCCACTGTTAACAGAACCAGTTGCTATAAGTAACAAGGATATAAACTACAGCATATCCACTATCAACAAAACCAGTTGCTATAAGTAACAAGGATATAAACTACGGTATATCCACTATCAACAAAACCAGTTGCTATAAGTAACAAGGATATAAACTACGGTATATCCACTGTTAACAGAACCAGTTGCTATAAGTAACAAGGATATAAACTACAGCATATCCACTATCAACAGAACCAGTTGGTATAAGTAACAAGGATATAAACTACGGTATATCCACTATCAACAGAACCAGTTGCTATAAGTAACAAGGATATAAACTACAGCATATCCACTATAACAGAACCAGTTCAACTAGTCAAATGAATGTCATACAAGTGACAAAAGATGGTAGTAATAGTTGAACAACTAGTCAAATGAATGTCATACAAGTGACAAAAGATGGTAGTAGTAGTGGAACAACTAGTCAAAAGGATGTCATACAAGTGACTAAAGATGGTAGTAGTAGTAGTGGAACAACTAGTCAAATGAATGTCATACAAGTGACAAAAGATGGTAGTAGTAGTGGAACAACTATATAACAGGTAAAGATAACAGATATAATATTAATTTTTCCGTTAAGGCGAGACAAGAATTGAAGTGTCTAACTATCTTCTTAGTTATATAACAAATATTTAATATTCTTTATAGTTATTTATATACCTATAAAACCAGAACAATGACATAATCTGATGTCGAGTATGTTGTTCTGTCACATAAAGTAGAAGCTTTTGTTCGTTGGACGAAAAAAAGGTGGATTGAGGAGGATACGTAACGTATTGAAAATCGTATTCATATAAATTTGAGGTTGTTGCTCCGTAATAGTGGATCTAGACTTTATTTTATAGAGAGTAGTCTTTCAAAATTATCGCTTTGTCACTTTAACATCTTAATAAAGTTGTTTAACAAGTATTAGTACGTGTTTCAATTAATGTTTCACTAGTTCGTAACAGTAACGTAATTTTAAGAACACCTTTAAGCATCACTAACATTTGACGTGTATACTGTTAAAACATTTCTGATCAGTTTCATTCTCGTTCTCATCGTTGTCACGTTGTCGGAAAGTCCACTAAAGTCAATGAAAATCAAAATACCTAATAACTGAGTTATAAACTTCAACGCTGAACTTACCATCAACACAGTTGCTTTCAAGATATTCGACATCATTATCAGAGGGTCCATAATATCTTTCAGCAACAACAGTATGTCTGTCCATGTCATTTAAGGCACATTCTCCGCTGTTGCGATTGTAGTTTACCGACCGACATTTAAACCCTTGTTCTTCAAGACACAAGCTCATACAATCCTGCCTAGATGTCGCTAATATCCTTTTTCTTGCCATTTCTCGCAACTCGTGATCGAAGACTCTTTCGAACATCCAGTTCCGTTCGCAAGTTGTGGCTCCTTTTAAAAAAAAAGTATTTCTTAATTCAGGTCCTGCATTAGAAATACTCTTATGTTTACCTTATGAATTATTATTTAATTCGTGTACTAAAGACACAGGATGTTGAAGTAGGTTAACTATTAGCAAAGCGTCTTTTTTCATTAGAACATTCTGTCGGGGCTGATAACAGTGACAATTGAATAAGTTTAAAGAAAAAAATGTGCAACTTAAATGATTAGATATAGAACTGATATTTAACGCTACAGGCCCTCCAGTGGCACAGCGGTATGTCTGCGAACTTACAACGCTAGAATCCGGGTTTCGATACCCGTGGTGGGCAGAGCACAGATAGCCCACTGTGTAGCTTTGTGCTTAATTACAAACAAACAAATTAACACTACAGAGCCATTGTCAACAAACAACTAAGTTTCGTAGTAGGTTGACCACTTTTATATTTCAAAATGTAACTGATTTTCAAAGTCCTTGTATCCAATTGGAGAAGGTAATAATAATACTTTCTCACATCAACTTTATTGTCTTTATATACATTAATTAGGCTACATTAAACATGAAAAAATAGCAACTTTTTAAAAACACGGCGTTCAATCGCAAAGTGTCAGCTTAAAAAAATGTATGTATTAATTAATGTTTATCGTTAGGTAAGTATAAAGTAATCCGTATTTTGGTCAGGAATAGTGGATATGCCGTAGTTTATATCCTTGTTACTTATAGCAACTGGTTCTGTCGATATTGGATATACCGTAGTTTATATCCTTGTTATTTATAGCAATTGTTTCTGTCGATATTGGATATACCGTAGTTTATATCCTTGTTACTTATAGTTTCCACTACTACTACCATCTTTTGTCACTTGTATGACATTCATTTGACTAGTTGTTCCACTACTACTACCATCTTTTGTCACTTGTATGACATTCATTTGACTAGTTGTTCCACTACTACTACCATCTATCTAAATCATAGGACCATACGTCTATATCATATGTTAACACATATTCAACCATACGTTATCACAATATTCAATTACAGTCTTGTATATATCTAAATCATAGGACCATACGTCTATATCATATCTTAACACATATTCAACCATATATCTATACGTTATCACAATATTCAATTACAGTCTTGTATATATCTAAATCATTTGAAACTATTATTCCATTTTTACATTTAAACCACATGTTACTGTGTTTTCACAGTAGATGCCTGATCTACATCATATAATAACACATTTTTAATACCCGAACCATAACGTTTAATTGTAAACCTAAGTACATGCAACGTTCAATGAAATATTTAGTTGTTTATTCTTAGTCTCCCAAAACTTATTTTAATCATAGATGGATGTGTTTAAGTCTCATATCAACAAATCCATTTTGCACCAAATGGCTTCGAATGATGGGCTAACACATCTTTCAATTCGTATACTAAAAACCATATGTTAACATGTTAACACAATTTTAACCATATATCACGACTTCTACACACTCAATAAAAATATTATACGTCTACCTCATGGGAAAACAAAACTATACAATTAATCTAAATGCAGAGTTACTGATCGCATTTTCTGCAGGTCAAATAAATGAAGTTAACAACATTTATGCTGCCACCTACAGAAGATAAAGTTTACAAATATTTCCTTAAAGTATAAAATACATTAACAGTTAATTTTTAACATTGATGTAGTAATTTCGAAATAATAATTTATAGTTTAAATGAATTTAAAAATTTGTTATTTATATTATCATATTGCCAGTTTATTGTACACTGACTCAAACTCAAAATTAAATAGCAAACTATAAAAGAAAAGACAAACTCATGACGCAATGGCTAAAATGGTAAAGATTGAAACAAAAACCATAAGTAAGGGTGCTGTGAAAGTGATGAAACACATTTTTACTGGTTTATAATAAAAAGGCTTAACATTACAACTACATGTAGTAGCAGGAATGATTTACAAGTGTGTGTCACATATACTCGCACTTAGTCGGTCTTCAGTAATCGTGTTATTAATTAATGACAAACACTGTATGAGAAATAAACCTGCCTTTTAAATTGGGTGCATTTAAGGTAGAAACGAAAGTTTGTTCTTTAACAATTTTATTATGAATAACGAAATGAGGTATTAGTTGTGGAAAAAAAGATGGAAAACAATGTCAAGTGGCGAAAGTAGTAATAATCAATTGTCAAGTGACAAAAGGTGGAAGTAGCAGAAAACGAACCAAAAAACGTCAAGTGACAAAAGGTGGAAGTAGCAAAAAACGAAGCAAAGAACGTCAAGTAACAAAAGGTGGAAGTAGCAGAAAACGAACCAAAGAACGTCAAGTGACAAAAGGTGGAAGTAGCAGAAAACGAACCAAAAAACGTCAAGTGACAAAAGGTGGAAGTAGCAGAAAACGATCCAAAGAACGTCAAGTAACAAAAGGTGGAAGTAGCAGAAAACGATCCAAAGAACGTCAAGTAACAAAAGGTGGAAGTAGCAGAAAACGAACCAAAGAACGTCATGTGACAAAAGGTGATAGTAGTAAAAGAACAACAAGTCAAATGAATGTCATACAAGTGACAATAGTTGGTAGTAGTAGTAGTGGAACAACTAGTCAAATGAATGTCATACAAGTGACAAACTATACAAGACTGTAATTGAATATTGTGATAGCGTATAGATA
>NW_013677422.1:12802-14077 GCF_000517525.1 Limulus polyphemus | reverse complement strand
ACGTAACATTATATATGTTTTTGTATACAGAGACAATGGGGGCCCCCAAATACACTCCTTTCCTCTTCAGATTTGTTCTGTATCCGCCACTGACCCCATATGTCATGAGCCATAAATATAGTAAATATTTTGGTAGAATATCCTATTATTCAGAGGATGTATCTTATTCACTTTCAGAGGAAGCCACTCTGATACCATCTGTTACACGTCAAGATGAGAGAATTATTAAAGTTTTTCTTTAAAATGTTCGTGGAATTCAAACATCTAAAATGCTACTTTATTACTTTACTGGTCTTTCCAGGCACCAAGTTTAACTTTTCCTGCCGGCTTCATTCTGTGTAAGCTGACAAGTTCATTTGGCACAACAAATTTGACTTATATTTCACTTCTTATGCAGTATTTTCTTTATGTAAGTCATTCTCTGAAACATTTCTCTTGTATTTTAGTCAACTTTTGTATTTTACCTAATGTGATTTGATAAATGTTCACTGTAGATAACTTTGCGCTTACGTATATGTAGCACCCATGATCTACCCTAAATATTTTAAGTATACATCCTCAAAATGCACAGAAAGTTTGAAAAATGTATATATTAAATAACCGAATATGAAACACATGACACACCTGCATATACACACATAGACATGTATAAAAGTAAAGAACTTTACTGCTTCAAGATAAGCAATTTTATTAATTATTTTCAGCCTGACTTTCTATTTTAACTTTGTCATGATACAATTGAATTTAAAAGCAGTTAAGACGAACTTTTTTGTTTATTTACTTATCTATTTGTAGACCTATTTCTTGAGTAAATATCTTGATATGAGTAATATTTTTTTTACTCAGTTCGGTAGACTTGCTTTACAATTAGTGATTACTGCAAATATACACTTGTATTTAATTTACCAGAGCCTCGTACCTCCGATTCAATGGAAGGAATACGACTGAATTAACTTAACTACTCGACTATTATAATGACGAGAAACCGACTTGAAGTAAAAAATGTATAGCAGAGACAGCTGGTATGGGTATTAAAAACTATAATTAAAATAAAATACAAGAACAATTTTAGGTTAATAAAGACCTAAAGATGACCTAAGAAGGTCGAAACGTTGTTCTTGTACTTTATTTTAATTATATTTTTTAATACTCATACCAGCCGTCTCTGCTATACTCGACTATTACATATTGTTACGACAGCGGAAGCCGCGCGACGTGGGAGCATGCACTGGAGTTCTAGAATGATCGAGGAACCTGTCGAACGTCCTAGCGTTT
>NW_013677422.1:3318-11802 GCF_000517525.1 Limulus polyphemus | reverse complement strand
GGCTGTAATCAGTTGAGCCAAAACTCTTGATGAGGCATTCTCCAGGCCCATATCCTTCCACTTTCCGAAAATTGAGCGAATCTCGATTCGTCTGAGAACAATATGGTCTTCCAAAAATCCAGAGGCTTGGTCATCATATCACTTGCCCACTTCTTTCGTCTGACTATGTTGACAGGTCTTAATAAGTGCTTCCAACATTGGATGTTAAAAATTGATACTAACAAATGAAAGCAGAGAAAAGACATCCTTTACCACAGGAAATGGATTGTGGTTATTTTGTTACCATTTGGATTAAGCAATGTTCCTGATACATTCCAATGATCAATCAAATGTGCTCTGTTTGAACTACCACTTGGATGATATAATTGCAGATAGAATGACCTCTGATAATACTTATGAAGAGCTAAGGAAGGTTCTAGATCGGCTGAGGAGAAAACTTTAGGCTGAATCTCAAGAAGTGTGAATTATTCCATCGCCATATAAATTTCCTGGGGCACACAGTCTACAGAGAAAATGTCTGATGTCCATAGTGGATTGATCTTTTCAGAATTGTCTAAAATCAAATAACTTACTACCACATACCCAACCTATGGTAGATAACAAGCTAAAGGGTGAAAGGCTGTAAAAACTGTTATATTCATTGTTTAAACTAAAAACTTTGGATCAGGTCTGAAAGAAACAAACTGCCTATTTGTTTCTTAAAGTAATAGTTAATTCAGATTTTAGAGGGTTCTGCATATCTTGATGAGCATATTGAGAAATGCACATACATGAGATATTGATTAAGTTGATATATGGGCTGCTAGAACAATTTCATAGAATATTAGTCACTACCATGTGTAAACAAGCATTAAAAAGCATACAGTCATTCTGCATCTCCTTTCACGGTTTTCATGTTTGGGATTTTCCTTGCCTTTTGGGGTGTATGTGGACTATTTGGATTTGGTTTCGCCCTCCACTATATTCAGTACTCTTGTTTTCATATGATCTCTTTCTACCATACTTATTTACCTCTTCTCTCTACACCCCAAGTTTGAGATACTCCACCATGCCTCAGAGAAATTTGGGCATGATTGTTGTTCCCTTCACTTCTTTACGGTAGTTGTTCCACTCATAGTCGCCAGGATTTGTACCTATACCACTCCTTCTGAGTGAGAAGTTTAGTGTTGGACTGCTTATCCCTTTGTTGCACAATTTGGGGAGTGATCCTTATTTCCTTCGCTTCTTTACTGTAGTTGTTCCACTTGTACCATTTCCTGCTTATTCACCTCTTTGTTACTGGAGGTTGTTGGGTTGGGATACTTTCCTATTCAAAGTGTGACTTCTTTCTTCTCTTCTACGAGCTCCTTGCCTAGTCTCTTTCTTTGTTCTGAAGTTGGGAGGTATTTGTGACTTCTCAGTTGGTCCTAGTACGAACAGAAGAATGCCTCACATGAATCTTCGACCTCAATAGTGCTTCTTTCACTTATTCTAGTAGTTTTATGGGTGGATGGACTGATCCAATATCACCATCTGTGTTCCATTACCCCCACCCAAACAGAACCTACACCTCTTCACTGATGCTTGTTGGGGAGGATCTCTGAACGACAAGTTTGCATCTGGCACAGGGACCCAGGGCAAATTCTCTCACCATATCCATGTGCTTTGACCTTCTGGTAGACTGTTTGGCATGCTCTCATTATCATCCCTCCTAGTGGATCATTTACATATTTTCTATTCTGACAAGTCTTTGGTTTTCCTAAATTAAGTACCATGGGAGATTCTGATCCATGACCTGTTGCTTTAAAAATTGGGACCTTCCTTATTTGGCCAATTCTTACCTGCCATGCACTGGGTACTTAGATCTTGGTTGTGGGTAACCTATCTTGGCAATATTGGTCTCTACCCAAAGAAAGGTCACTTCTCCCTCAATTGTTCTCTTGGAGTGCTTTCTCTTATCATTGCATTGCTAACCATCTCAGTTTCATGCTTCCCCTTTCAGCCATCGTCCCTGGCTGTTGTTGTATTCCATCAGGTCTGGTCTTATACTTGCCATAATTCTCATACACCTTTCCATCTTTTACCTTGGGTCCTGGCTTTGATTCGAGACATTCCTTGTTGTGTCCTTTTGGTGGTACCTTTCTGGCTGGCTTAACCTTGATCCCTTCTTCTATGCCACCTAGCATTCTAACCCCCTCTTTCCGTGCCAATTATACACTCTATACCATCTCTTTTCCACTAATGGACCATGTTATTTCACCTTCATGCTTGGATATGTCTGGTCCATTGCACATTGAACTGGACATTCCAAACTGGTAATCTTTTCTCTTACTATTCTGGGTGGCCTTCTACCTGGTCCATTTACCCACATAAGGGATGTGACTTTCAACATTGCCACCTTCCTTCTGACCATACTACCATTGGATATCTCCCTTCCTTTTACCTGGGTGTTTAACAAGATTCAGTTGTCTCCACCATTGCTGGTTATTGTCTTCAATATTTTGCTTTTCTCAATACTGGAAGATGTTTCTCTCTACCTTGTTTCGGTCCTTCTTCATCCATAGATTCACTCACCCTCCTCCTATGGCTGACTGGGACCTCAGGGTCATCCTGCACACTCTTATCTAAGCTCCTTCGAGCCTTTGGCAATCTCCAACTTCTACCAATTTTCTCTTCAGACATATTCCTTTTATTTCTTGGCTGTGGTTGCTGTTGCGCAGATCTCTTTGCTATCAATTCATCCATTACCCCTTTTCATCATCCTCATATTTTTATATGTTCAGACTGCTCCTTCCTCCCTAAGTCTTCATCCACTTGGGGAGGACACCACTCCCTCCTCTCTCTTCCTTCTATTTTATTCTTACATGATCATTCAGACCCAGTCAAACTTTTGTGCCCTGTTCATGCCATTTGTTGCTACTTAGATTGCACCTCTCACTTTAATGGTTTCCATCTTCAACTCTACATTCCCTAGGATTCCTCTTCCTCCAGGGACACATTTTCTTTTACCTTTTAGGGTCTGCCAATTTCTATGTTTGGTCTACTCCTCGTAGGATATATTTTTGGCAGATGGTCTGCATTTCTTCCCATCAGCTTTGTTACCCCTTTACTTCCCTTGCCACTCATTTCAGATAGCTGCTGGACGAAATCCTTCAAGCTGGCATGTTAACTACTTCTCATAATTTCATTGCACACTCTCTTCACTATGTGATTGCCTCCAGTTGACTTCATACAGTCTACCTACCGAGTACACTCCCATTCTGATTATAGCATTTGCTTACAGGATCCTTCCAGGTGACAGGTGGTGCTTCCCAGAGTACATTTATTTTCAAAAATTCTGCATCGAGCAGGGATAATAGAAAATGGTCATACCATCTACCCTGGTTCCATACATATCCAATGTTGATATGGAATGTTCTGCAAAACCACTTGAGGTATCCTCGTTGTATACTCTGATATCTGACTACTGTCCAATCCAGACTGTGCCTATTCTATGGACTATCATGGAAAAAGTTAGCACCAGGGGTGCTCTGCCTGCTTTCCTGGCTCACACTTGCTGGCTTTTTAGTATCGGGTTAGGCAGTCACCTGTTACACTTTCTTCAGTAAAAGACCTTTCCAGCTGAAACAGGACTGATGAGGATCTAAACATTTTATATGAGTTTTCCATCACAGATTCCTACCTTTTTTTCTTCTAGTGGAGCACGGGAGACTCTTACCACTTACTAGTTCCTAGCCATTTGGGCAATGGACCATAGACAACCCTTGTTGATTAAGTCCTAATTGGGTGTTAATCACTGGGAAGTGTGTTGGTGATGACACTTTCAATGCAGTGCAGATCGCCTCTCAACATTTCAGAAATAGATCATACAGTAGTGTGCCCTCCTACTGCAATCTCCTGTTCAGTAGAGTTGAGGCAATCACATTACAAGACTGTATGCTCCTCCTACAGCTTGCAACTGTTCAGGTTTTCTACCCCTTCACTTCCGATTCCTGGTGATCTTCTACGTAGAAGATCACCATCTTTGTTGGAGTAGCAACACTTTACCAGGATACGCTGTGGGTCCTCCAAAAAGCAAAGAATCTGCTGTGTATGTAATGCTTCCATGTTATACTAGTGTATGTGATTCTCACAAACGTGTTGAAGTGCAAGATATAGGCAGATTAGAAACTTTCAGTATTTTGGACGAACTTTTGTTAAATGATAGGTCAGGTAAATTCTGCCAGGAAGCATTTTTGAAAACCAGAAACATCTGTTGAGACTCCTCATTAACAGGTGGCAGCACCTTACCAGACCATAACTGTCAGAAGACAACGAAGTGTGTGGTTGCTATGGTAATGGCACACATGGCTTAAGTGATCTATCAGTCTACTAGTGCGTCCAGGTATATGTGTTTACGTTGGATGCTTATGTATGTTAAAACATGCAGTAGTGATTATGTGTGTACAAGGTGTGACATGTATGAAACTACAAAAGCCACTCAACGCAAAGTGAATCAAACATAAATAACATAACTAGAGAGAAACCTATGATGGAGATGACAAGGGTTTGATCAATATTGAGACAATGTATGAAGTTAGCTGTGAATACTGGTCTGATAGGCACTAACTGAAGAAGCAGCAAGACTGATGATTTCACTTGTGTAAGGAAGGAATGCTTCAGTTTTGACACTGTAATGTTCTGCAAGTACTGAGTTTTGCCAGAAGAAAAAAACTAATGTAGCCTCCCAATACATGTTCACATGAACGTTGTTTGAACAATGATTAGCATGTGATGGTAGGTTGTGTTTTAATTTTGATGTACTGAAACTCAAATAGCAAAGTGAAATTATTTGTGAAACAGGAAACACTAGAACAATATGTCTGAGCAGGATGAATTTAAACGCAAGACAACACAATGTTTTGTTTGTTATGCAGAAATATTTTGATTAGTAGAATGAAATATTTTAGGGACTTAGTTTTCTAGATATAATCTCAGTATAAATCATTATAAGTTCAATTCTGCATGAAAATGTAAGCTGCTATGCCAGGAGAAAGACGTGAAAATAATGCGAGAGGTGGCTATTCTTGTTTAAGGTGAAGTCTGTCGCTGATTAAAGTCGATAGGGATAGGAGACGTAGGTGATGATGAATTCTCACGGGTAGAGGAATCAGGCCGAAACTATGATGGTCGATCCATATTCTCACTTCCCCATTTGTTTCCTACCAGACCCAGGCTTTGTTAGTTAACAACCAGATAGTAGTGGGAGGAATCTGGTGGGGCACCAGATAACTGCAGCCCATCTGTGAGACCAACCTCAAAGGCAGATGAGTTTATGCTTGAGTAGTAGGAATTTTGTTATTGGTCAGATACACTTGAGCACACATAACCCATATACACAAGGCTAGACCCCACATTTTACTTTTGAATTTTAGCTTTGTCCTGATGAGTAATCCAGGATGAAGGGTATTTTTGTGTTGAGTATGTGAGTGCTTTAACCCACACTCTTGACTGAGATCCTCTGACCAATTGGAGTTTGATCCTAAATTTTTCAATTCTGACTTTGCTTATTTTAGACCAAGTCATTAACCCTACTGGTTATCTTCATTCTTTCAATTGTTCTTAGTATTCTCAATTGCAGATATCTTCTCAGAATTGCTGTCATAGAAGTCTTATCTCTTTGACTTTAGTGAGTCAATAGATTATTTTTATTGTCATCCAAACCTGGAGGCAGTGACTGTGGTTTGGGCCCTTTTGGACTCTGAAACATTCTAAGTCACTACCTGCCATCTAATTGTTGATGTTGGCTCTTCCACCAAAGTCTGAGTTAATGAACCAGAGAAAGTGAGTTTGAATGAGCCTATGACATCTAGTGTGCCAGCTGCCCAGCCATCTACCATTCAGTGCACCAGGCTGACGTGAAGGAGATGTAAAAACTCCTAAAAAAACTATAAATTACGTAACTAGGGACGTCATTAAAAGCTACTAAGTTGGGATGCATTATGGAAAAAAATTATACACATGGTATGTGCACACCTTTGATAGCATCATAAGATCTAGTACCCCAGCCACCTACTGACACAACAATCCCTTCTGCAAACCCCATTAAGTCAGCTATGGCTACAGCAATGAGGGTATGATAAGCTACTACAACAATGACCACCAGGACATCTTCATTGGCGTATGAAGAGATGTCTGAGAGAGTAGAACTTCTGAAAAATCCTTTACTGAAGTATGCCAGCAACTCATGCTGCAACAGATCATGATTTTAAAGCACCACTGTCAAGATCAAACTGCCAGGGCACTTTATAATCACAAAGAAGACTGTCAGTTGAAGTGAAAAGAGCCACCAGTGCAGTTGGAAAGGATCTGATATGAACTTGAAAAACTTTATCAAAAACCAAGGAGATCAACTGCTAGATCACCACTGAAGTCTGGATGTCTATGGCTGCATTGAAGGACTTACTGTTGTGGATACTTTAGATGAGCCTATCCTTTCACCGTAAGTTTTGATAAATTGTCATGTATATTTGATGAGTAATTTTCAATTTGTTTCTATAAAATGTATGTATATCAGATTAATGTTTAACTCTGAAGATCGTTCATTGGTGTTTTATGAGAAGTTATTTTATTTCCCCTCTCATAAAGGAGCACACCTTTTGTATTAAAGAATTTTGATTCATGTACATCTTATTTCAAAAACAATAAATTTCATTTTCAAGACATATCTTTGTTGAAGAATCTCTATTAAATAGATGCATTGTTAAAGGGTAATTGGACATGTAATCTTCTCTTTGTTAAAGTGCATTTTTGTCAGTTTATTGTCAGGCATATTAGACCATCTTTTCTTAAGGGAGTTGATAAGATTTGTAATGCTGTAGAGTTGGTTTATTTTGTAATGTAGTATTTTGTTGTAAGTATTGTTAAGCAAGTGATTTATGTGAATGTGTAAGTTACTTTGAATTCTTAAACATTATGCAAGTAAAACTTAATCTAGCATTTTTTATTAGCCTTAATATTTTGGTGATCTGAAAAGAATGAAGAGATGTATTACCAGACTTTACTATATATTTTCCACCTTTTTAGCTTAAAAGTTAAGTTTACAGAATTTTGTTACTTTTTCTGTAGTTTCCCAATTGGAACACGTGTTTCTCAAGAACGTTTCTAACTATAACTTTTCCTTAAGGCTAATTGGGTCAAGTGGACGTTGGAAGCCTTTGTATCTGATTCTCTTGCAGGAATAACAATGTGCTTTTTAATTCTCACATAGAGGTACTATTGTCAGCAAATCATGCAGTAAACATTATTGTAGGTGAAAAAGCTGATAAGTGAAAAGAAACTCTGGGACTAGGGCTTGAAGCCAGGACCTTTGGCTAACTGAGCTATCCAAGCATGCAAGCCATCTCTGATTACATTCACTCATAAGTATTTTTAACTATGGGTATGAAACTTCATATGAAAGGATTTTAACAATAATGATAATAATAATAAGAGGAAAATACATTTTTTATAAAACTGTGTACGTCCATAGATCTACACCTCTTTGCATAAAATGGTCTATCTAACATTAATTAATATGCTGATAATTTATTTAGGTATTGTTACGTCTCCGTTCGTTAGTTAATTTTCCGTAACTTCGTTTCGACGAAACTTTAGTGACGCAAGTCCTTTCTTAAATAAAACTGGTTTATTCTTTCTGAATATAACTTTACGATACACTTAATTTCAAAGTTGCTCTATAACAAACGCTATAACTCACGTCTCACGTGGCCAACCATATTTTATCCGCATACATTCAATTACTCATTACCTGTTCCCGTCACTTTGTGAATGTCTTATATATATACAAGACTAACATATATCTAGTAAATGCTAGGGCATTCTTGAAGGAACAGGATATTTCTAGAAAGAGGTGGCATGATACTAGTCACGTGACCTCGCTGACGCAACGCTGCCCCCTCCTTTTGTATTGTTCGTCCCGAACAATAGCCACTTACAATTAACCAATAACAATTAACAATAACTTAATTAAATGTACAGAATTACAAACACAAAATTACAATTCAACAAAGTCTCTTAATTTTGTGGGACGTATCTTCTTCCGTACTGATTTCCGTCTCGTTGGCTTCTGCTTCATATGGGGTTCATCTGCTTCATCAGGAAATGTCTTATCATCGATAACAGTCACATCAGTGGTAGTAACTTCATCAAAAAATTCACCATTTCCCTTCTCAAAACTGAGGAGAGTTTCTTCTTCGATGGTGGTTTTTCAGGTGGCACTTCTTCAGCAGCGTCATTTGTTCCTTTGTTCACTTCATCCCAACTGAAATGTCCTGGACCATGATAACGCCAAAGCCTGTTGGCATGCACCACTTTTGGCTTGCCTCGCCCACCACATTTCATCTGGAAAGTCACATCTGAGAGACGATCCACTATGTCATATGGGCCCTCCCATGGAGAAGACATCTTAGGAGACTTCCCTTTGGTCTTCTTGGGATTATACACCTTCACCTTGTCTCCTGGTTC
>NW_013677422.1:0-2318 GCF_000517525.1 Limulus polyphemus | reverse complement strand
GGGTTTAGCTGCAGGCTGTGGAAGGGGCTGATTAAGTTGATGGTCAATTTATCCTCCTTGTGTAAAAGACAATAGATCGCTTTTAAATTTACTAATGTTTTCCGTTTGTACTTCTTGCCACTGTTGTTGACTTTCCTGTAGTTGCTGCTGACTTTCTTCCTGTTTCCTTTCGTGTTCCAGTTACCACTGCTGTAATTTTTCTTCTTGTTTATTTTTTTTCTCCTCCAACCATTGCTGTAGTCTGTCTTGTTTACTTTGCTGTTCGAGCTGCCATTGTTGTAGGTTTTCTTGTAACTGCTGTAATTTCTCTTCTTGTTTCTTTTCTTTATCTACCAACAACTGTTGTAATCTCTTTTCTTGTTTCTCACGTGCTTAACAATATTCTCTCTGACTGCAGTTCAATTACTCATTACCTACACACTATTCCGTCACGTTGTGACCATCTTATATACCAGACTACCCCAATCTAGTAATCTCCCGACAATTCACGAAGGTTCGAGAAAGAAGTGGCGTGATACTAGTCACGTGACCTCGCTGACGCAACAGTATGAATATATCCTTATTTGGGTAGAATTAAAAAAAACTTGTACATTTTCTTACTTTTAAATTAAGCATCTTTGTGAAGAAGATGGCTCCATTCTACTTTACGATAATCAATGTTTAGGAAGGTCAGTTACAATAGTGGTCATTCTACACCTTATAGTATAATAGTCTGTATTGCTACAGTTGGTGCAGATTGTATCCTAAACTACAACGATACAGTTCTAATGGTCTGTACTTGTTACTGTAAAATGAATATATCACTTGATGTCGGTTATTAAGTTTGTGGGATATTGAACTCATTATGAATTTCTCTTCCTGCCATCTCCAACATATGGCAAACCAGACATAAAAGCCAGTCTATCGTAATTATTTAATAAGGGCTACCAAGTGATGAAAATTAACCACATACATTCAGTGGTATGTGTTAATATTCATAGCTCACTTTCTGAAAATTAGGCACCTGATATTATACAGCTGATATTGATAATAAGTGGTTTTGGGGCTACAAGCTTCTTTATGTAGAAGTTTGAGTTGTAAAAGAAGTGCATCCTTAGCAAACAACTAAAGGATTAACCTTTAAGCTGAATTAGTAGTGCACTCACATGGTATAAGAGAAGGTCTTGGATTCAATTCTGAAGTCAAGAAATATGCAAAAATGGAAATGCCATACTTATCAGTTGTATGGCATTTATATATTTAAATGAAGCTATGAGGTAATGAATTCTATTTTTAGTTCATTGTGGTTTTGTTTACCGTTCATTTATTATTCATTTTATCTTTTAGTTTAGCTTTGAATTTTGAGTTAACTAACTCGCATTCTAGCTGATTTTGAGTAAGTATGTCTTAACAGCCTGATAAAGAGCATCTGCTCGAAACATCACAGAAAATAAACTAGAAAAGGTTTTCATTTAGACATGTCAATATATTATTCTTCATTATCATTTATCTATGTAATATGAGAGTGACACCAATATCTCATAGCAGTGATGTACAGATATTATTAATGTTATGAAAGATTATGTAAAGCTATGATCACAGGAGATATAATCTTGTGGTGTAACGACTGAATAAAACCCTGCTATGAGCTTCAACAAGTTAGTCCATGAGATGTAGCTGCAAAGTATTATTGCTGATTATTACTCAGTGTTAGTGATTTTGTAGTTTAAATACAGAATATTGTTATTTAAGAATTAAGTTTTCTTGCCATCTAGTTCATTTTCTTGATTCCTTTATTTTTTGAAATAATTACCAAATTTGGTCTTTAATGTCAGTATCAAGTCCTGGCCAGACACATAATTATTAAGTGTGTTTTGGTGAGTGAGAAACTTCATATTCTAATTATTCAAAAGTTTCATATTTGATTTCTGTGGTTGTCAAAGTAAAATAAGTTAGATTTTTGTGTTTCAATCCTGTTTGTGTTTTAGTCTGGTATCAAGCAGAGAAGCAAGGTCCTAATGCATTAAATCCAAATCAAAATACAAGATACATCTTTTTGAATGACAATATGTCAAACTAATTTTCACTATATATTTACTATTACTTTCATATTTGTACTCTTTCATATGATATACGAGTACTAAGGTGGTCCTCATTTGCAGATAGAATATCAGGTTAAAATGCCCTGGTACTGTATACTGCGTCAGCGAGGTCACGTGACTAGTATCACGCCACCCGTTTTCTAGAAATATCCTGTTCCTTCAAGAATTCCCTAGCGTTTACTAGATATGTGTTAGTCTTGTATATATATATATATACACCTGGAAAAAAGTTAAGCA
>NW_013677421.1:8231-13082 GCF_000517525.1 Limulus polyphemus | reverse complement strand
GACAAGTGACGATCAGCTACGTTATAGACTACAAAAATGATCAGTCCTACTGTACAAGGTGTGCCATCTCTTGGAACAAAAGGACAGTGGAAATATTTGTAATGTAGTATTACAGACAAGTGACGATCAGCTACGTTATAGACTACAAAAATGATCAGTCCTACTCTACAAGGTGTGCCATCTCTTGGAACAAAAGGACAGTGGAAATATTTGTAATGTAGTATTACAGACAAGTGACGATCAGCTACGTTATAACATAGAAAGTAAAATAATGAGGGTATTGAAAAAGACAACCACTGAACACGTGTAGGAAATGGAAGATGAGTTATGTTGAGCACATGTAATTAAATTAAATGGGGTTAGCAGAGATTCTAATCAATATAATCAAAGGACAAAAAAAGATTGAGTTGTAGGCAGATTGATTTGGCTCAGAAAATGGATTGGAGATTAGGAAGGTTTACAAAGGCAGTAAAGAGTGTTGAGGGCACTATGACGATTGATTTTTTTGTGCTTCTCTAGGATTTTCACGTGATCTTATCCTCAGTATTAAACATGAATTACATATTGCTGTGTATAAACACCACAGTCATATTGCTGTGATATAATTTTTCAAGAATTTTATTCGTGTACGTTTAAAGGTGAAAAGAATAAAACAACTTATTTTCTAAACTTCTCAAATGTACCAAGACTTTTATTTTCCATTTTGTACTTTTTTGCAGTAGTGATAGTTTTAATAGCTACTAGTAAATATTAGACACTTCATAATCAGAATGTACTTATTGGATAAGTAACAAAACAGTGCTATTATAAAGTTTATTTTTATTGGTAGACAGTTAAAAATTTACAATAAATCACATATGTTTCTAATCAACTTACAAACCTAAATGTTTAGTTTATTTTCTGCTGAAGAATTGAAGAAATTTAATAAATCAAAAAAAAGAGTTAATTTAGTAGATGTAAATCAAACATTGTTTTACAAGCTCCCAGGCAGTCTGCCTTGTGACAAGTTCATGAATGAAGTAAGCCTTTAACTTCAACATCACACTAAATATAATATAGGAATTTTATGTTTAAACCAGCAGTATTGCATTTAGTAAACAATTATAACTTAACCAAGACTTACCTACAACATAAAGAAGCACCTTGAAATGTCTTTTTAATGAACATATACAATATTATATAAACCACCCTTCTTACACTATATCCAGTACCATTTCATAATTCACAGCCCTGATTTCTAAGCTATACCTAGCAAATGTCCTTGTAATTTTAAGATACATTATAGTTCATTTTAAAGCTGTTATTTTCTTTCATTTTTGACATACAATAACAGATGTCCCATTTTTTTTTAAAATACACTGGGCTCCCAAAAATAAATACTTTACAATGTTAAAAAAAAAATCTATAGTTTACTTCCAGTATTATATGTAAACCAAAAATAAGTTTCTTTTCATAACGTTAAACTAAGATTTCATATTTTTTTACCAGTCAACGTAAAAAGGTCTTTTACTTGAAAGGACAACTTTTTCTTCAGCTATAAATTTTTAAAAGAAAACTAGAAAGTTAAAATTACGTGAACGTTACACTGGCTAGGTGTTTAAAACTCTAGATCTATCAAACCTCTGCTAGATGTACAAGTATTTACATTTATTGAGGCTCTCTTACAAGTCTCAGGAAACACTTGATCAATTATTCTAACCATTCATTCAACAATTTTTTAAACTTTGATTTAAATTAATACCAGTCTTTACATAAACAAAGAGGAATAAATTTTCTGAGCAGTTGCCATACTGATGATGTTATCTTTCAAAATAGAAAAAAAAAACAAAGGAATACAGGTGATTTAATTAATTTAGAACTAGTCAGTCCAAATCTTCAGACTGTATGCTGTGCTTTGGTAAGCAAGATGGTCCAGGCATAGTGATGTCACTATCTTCACTCATATTCTCCTCTTCTAGACCTCCCAGCAGAGATTGGACTAAATTATCTGTTCAAAATAAGAACTGGTCAACTGAAGCAAAATATTTATAAACGGCTGAATTATTTTTGAGGAAAATAAGGACTCTTACTGGCTGGCCTAACAAACCTGAGAACATCAAGTTCAATTATTCTAAATGGATATTAATTGTACATCTGATTACTTCATCATTTGGATAATTGTGTTTATGTATACTAATATATTATTGATGTTGTTAACATTTTGTAACAAATAGTTTAGGCCTGTAAACCTAAATAAAAGGGTAAAACATTCAAATCAATTAAGATCTAAACAGTAGCTTCAGCATGTCATCTTCATAGTAACAACATATTCAAGTTCAACATTACTTTGTTGTTGTTTTACAGTTATTTTAAATATTATAAGCGCCTCATTTTCAACAGAATAATTCTAAGTATTTATAGAAAAATCTCTTATACGAACCAGTAAGTGAAAAGTGACTCTAGGACTTGAACGTGTCTTGTCGAACCAGTAAGCAAGTCCTAGAGTCACTTTTCACTTACTGGTTCGACAAGACACGTTCAAGTCCTAGAGTCACTTTTCACTTACTGGTTCGACAAGACACGTTCAAGTCCTAGAGTCACTTTTCAAACGTGGCTCACAAGACTAGTAATCTACAACTGAGTTATCCAAGATTATAAGTTGTTCCCATTAGGAATCAGTCAAATTGTATTTGTGACAATTATTATTAAATATTTTACATGAAAATATGTTACAGGAATGACTTGTACTCTTCGAAAACTCAGTGGGTTCTTTGTGCAGATCCCGTTCTGAAGTCATATTTTATCATAACTGGGAACAAATTAAGTAGAGATAGTTGAATTGTTTCCTTTTTTATGAGAAAGCCACTAGTTAAAAATTTACAGAAAAAAAATGAAGAGACTAGAAATTGAAACTCCTCAGGAAATGAATTCTTTCTGGTTGTAGAATAAATTTATATCTTGCCTTCTTCCTTTTTAATGACACCTTACGAAGGTGCCACATTAATGTTATAAAACGTACTAATGCTAACCCTCCTTTCAGACACCATGTCTTAACAATTTTAATATACTGATGGTTTATTGTACAATCTACACATAATCAAACTGATAGAGATATTTAATGTTAACATCATTCAAACAACTGATTTTGTATTATTAAACACATTCTGCTTTTCCTTACTTAAGAAGTTTGATATATTTATTATCAACTGTTCCACCTTTCAGTAAGAAATGACGGCCTTTAGGAGATTTGTTTCACCTTTATGTCCGTTCTTAAAAGGCCATTTTTTTTGTCTATCCTTATACATAATTGGTAGTTTTGCCGTGTGTTCCTAAACAACATCGAAACCAATAGGAAGGGCTGAGATTTTTCTAAGTAATCACAAGTTGTTCACTACAGACAACTTGCTACCACCAAAAATTGAGCATGAAGCCAATCTAGGATAAGTGTTACATGCACAAAGATACAGAAAAAGCAGAGATACTAGAAGCAACTTCTAGCGATAAACTTCTCAATTCCTACACACTAACCAAAGTCTACAACCAAAAACATTTAACACTGCTGTTGTTCTGATAACCAATTTTATTTTTAACTTACTCAAAAACCCTTGTTGTTTTGGTGGTGCAGGTAAACCAAAAAATATCTGTCCAATCTTGGAGAGGTACTATAACGAAAGTAATAAATACAAATATTAGAAAATTTCCAATAAAACTGTATTTTTAACACATCAATGTGACACCACTACTAAAACAAAATGTATCATTACTGTTTACATTGTAAACATAAAACACGTTAATATGGTTAAATAAAGTGATGTTACTATTTTATAAAAATAACCATCACTTGTAATTTAGGTGGTGAAAACACCTTAACATGGTGAAAACACAGGGATGTTCTATTGTTTTCATTGTAAACATCAAACACATTAATGTGGTGAAGACACCTTAACATGGTGAAAACACAGGGATGTTCTATTGTTTTCATTGTAAACATCAAACACATTAATGTGGTGAAGACACCTTAACACGGTGAAAACACAGGGATGTTCTATTGTTTTCATTGTAAACATCACTTACTGTTTGAGTGGAGACTTCACAATATAATAATTACATTTCTCTATAAAAATAAAAACAGACATGAATAATAATATGCAGCAACACTTAAAGTAACACATGAACTATAATACGCAGCAACACTTAAAGTAACACATGAACTATAATACGCAGCAACACTTAAAGTAACACATGAACTATAATACGCAGCAACACTTAAAGTAACACATGAACTATAATACGAAGCAACACTTAAAGTAACACATGAACTATAATACTCAGCAACACTTAAAGTAACACATGAACTATAATACGCAGCAACACTTAAAGTAACACATGAACTATAATACGAAGCAACACTTAAAGTAACACATGAACTATAATACGAAGCAACACTTAAAGTAACACATGAATTCACAGTCAAGCAGCTATGCCATTACTGTACACAAAACATGGAAATGTTCCAGTACAACTTTATACAAATAACAGGGGAGATGTTCCTGTACAACTTTATACAAATAACAGTAGAGATGTTCCTGTGCAACTTTATACAAATAACAGTAGATGTTCCAGTACAACTTTATACACATAACAGGGGAGAGGTTCCTGTACAACTTTACACAAATAACAGTAGATGTTCCAGTACAACTTTATACACATAACAGGGGAGAGGTTCCTGTACAACTTTATACAAATAACAGGGGAGAGGTTCCTGTACAACTTTATACACATAACAGTAGATGTTCCAGTACAACTTTATACACATAACAGGGGAGAGGTTCCTGTACAACTTTATACAAATAACAGGGGAGAGGTTCCTGT
>NW_013677421.1:5662-7344 GCF_000517525.1 Limulus polyphemus | reverse complement strand
CCTCTTACCTTTATACACATAACAGTGGAGAGGTTCCTGTACAACTTTATACAAATAACAGGGGAGAGGTTCCTGTACAACTTTATACACATAACAGTGGATATGTTCCAGTACAACTTTATACAAATAACAGGGAAGATGTTCCAGTACAACTTTATAGGCAACTTTGTAACTTATAAAGGGGTATACATACTTCTGGATAAGCTGGATCTCTGTTTATTGATGGTTGGTACATTTCACATAGGACAGTAAAAACTGGTAACTTTCCACTGTGTGAGAAAATGATAACTTTTACTTTATATTCATATAATATTACAGTTTAACACTAATCTTAAGATCCAGAAGAAAGAAAACATTAACGGCAGGTGAAGCTAGCAAGAAGATGAGACATACAAGACCTTGCAGGATCAAACGGTAACGGCATGCATCGTTAATAATAAACACATTGGTATTCTTGTCTAGTATTAAAGCATGATTCTATAAATACAAGCAACATTAACGGCAGGTGAAGCTAGCAAGAAGATTAGACATACAAGACCTTGCAGGATCAAACGGTAACGGCAAGCATCGTTAATAATAAACACATTGGTATTCTTGTCTAGTATTAAAGTATGATTCTATAAATACAAGCGTTAAGTTTAACTCTTTGACAAATGTGTTCTTAAAATAAGCTTCAAACTTATTGGAGGTTAAACTTTGCTCATTCAACTCATCAAACTTTGAAAATGTCTTTAAAGTTTTTGTGTGAGTCTACAACATACAAGCTATTGACATTTTGTAACACTTGGTGAAGGCCATAATATTTCAAAAATACCCTGTGAATTATCACTTCTAAATGTATTCATTCTTGTACAAACACTGTAATAAATACACTAACAATGTGTGTAATGTTCAAATTCTAAATGTTCTTCTTCTTATACTTATTTTAAATGTATAATACTTAAATAACCTCAATATTCACTTGTTTAAAAGTTGAATTTTTTTCTACGGCTTTTTCTGTTCACCTTGTTCCATTATTACATGTCTTATAGTAAACTGAACAATTAACAATAACTACAATACAAGAAACTCACCCTTCTACAGCTAGAAGTAAAAACCATACAAAGTTTAATAGTGGTAACAGATATGGAGGGCCTTGCTGGACACTAGGATGTTTCTCTGTGAATGTGAAGAAAACTACTGATGCCGTGGACTTGTTCTTAAGGCACAGGAATCTGACAAGTAAACAGTACACTGAAGTGTTAGTAGGTATTGTAAGAGGCAAACGGTACACTGAAGTGTTAATAGGTATTGTAAGATGAAGACAGTACACTGAAGTGTTAGTACCTATTTTGTACAGGAACCTCTCCCCCAACTTTATACAAATAACATACAGGAACCTCTCCACTGTTATTTGTATAAAGTTGTACTGGAACATCTCCCCTGTTATGTGTATAAAGTTGTACAGGAACATATCCACTGTTATGTGTATAAAGTTGTACAGGAACCTCTCCCCTGTTATGTGTATAAAGTTGTACAGGAACCTCTCCCCTGTTATTTGTATAAAGTTGTACAGGAACCTCTCCCCTGTTATGTGTATAAAGTTGTACAGGAACCTCTCCCCTGTTATGTGTATAAAGTTGTACAGGAACCTCTCCCCTGTTATGTGTATAAAGTTGTACAGGAACCTCTCCCCTGTTATT
>NW_013677421.1:0-5544 GCF_000517525.1 Limulus polyphemus | reverse complement strand
TATGTATTGTAAGAAGCAGTCAGTACATTGAAGTGTCAGTACATACTGTAATAGGCAGACAGTACACTGAAGTGTTAGTACATACTGTAAGAGGCAGTCAGTACACTGAAGTGTTAGTATGTATTGTAAGAAGCAGTCAGTACATTGAAGTGTCAGTACATACTGTAAGAGGCAGACAGTACACTGAAGTGTTAGTACATACTGTAAGAGGCAGACAGTACACTGAAGTGTCAGTACGTACTGTAAGAGGCAGACAGTACACTGAAGTGTCAGTACGTACTGTAAGAGGCAGACAGTACACTGAAGTGTCAGTACATACTGTAAGAGGCAGACAGTACACTGAAGTGTCAGTACGTATTGTAAGAGGCAGACAGTACACTGAAGTGTTAGTACGTATTGTTAGAGGCAGTCAGTACACTGAAGTTTTAGTACGTATTGCAAGATGCAGACAGTACACTGAAGTGTTAATACCTATTGTAAGATGCAGACAGTATGTACTGTAAGAGGAAGACAGTACACTGAAGTGTTAGTACGTATTGTAAGAGGCATCTTACAATACGTACTAACACTTCAGTGTACTGTCTGGTACTAACACTTCAGTGTACTGTCTGCCTCTTACAGTATGTACTGACACTTCAGTGTACTGTCTGCCCCTTACAGTATGTACTAACACTTCAGTGTACTGTCTTCATCTTACAGTATGTACTAACACTTCAGTATACTGTCTGCATCTTACAATAGGTATTAACACTTCAGTGTACTGTCTGCCTCTTACAATATGTACTAACACTTCAGTGTACTGTCTTCATCTTACAATACGTACTAACACTTCAGTATACTGTCTGGAAAATCACTGTTAGTATGTTATACAACTAAAGCAGCTTGAGAACACTAGTACTAACATCAATTTTCTGTTATACAACTAAAGCAGCTTGAGAACACCAGTACTTAACAGTGATTCAGAACAAAGCACCAAGCCAACACTGATATAATGAACACACACACACCACATCTAAAATTAAGGTTTTCACTCAATGTACCTTTTGGAAAACAAAACAAACTCTTCGCACTAAAACACAGGTCACATTTCATATATCGAACATACATTACATTTAGAATCAAAGTTTTTGGTCATCTTCCCACAACTTATGTTATACAGTCCAAGGTTATTTGTATACAATAAGATTAGACGGGTACTTACTGAAGAACAGCCTGAGTGATAAAGAGATCCACTTCACTAGGATAACCTTTGTTGATATGGTATTCAATCAACATGGAAGCACACCCATCACCATCTGACGAGTGGATGAAGTGATAGCGAGATTGTGCATAGTTTTTCTCTGTAAGACGTGCATTTTAAATATTAAAAAAATATTTTCTTTGTGTAAATAAATTTCTGCCACAATTCATCGCAATGCCAGAAATCTGTTACAATTCATCATGATGCCAAAAATCTGTTTTACTTTTCTGAAATATATTGAATATTAAAAAATAGCATTGCCCCTTCAAACTTCCCGATGAATACCAGCTTCAAATACGAGCTAAATAATTAAACAATAAAATTTGTATTTTTTTTTTTTATTATTTTTCATCTCTAAGATACACACTAAAGCTGGCACTAGGAGAACTGTTATATCTATAGAAAAATTGGAAGTAAAAAGTTAATTTTACATGCCTAATAATATTTCATTTAGTTATTATTGTACGGAATCCTGTAAATAAAACAAGTTCAAAGAATAACTTGTTCATTATTGTAGTGAACAACAGAACTGTGATGATCACCATGAACCTAACATGAAAATATCATGATGTTCTGTTAGTTCTGTTTTTAAATTATTTTAGATATCAGACATACAGTGTCAAAAAACTGACAAAACATTTAAATATGTGTATTGGTAGATTGAACCATTTTAAACCACTGTCAACATTAAAATATGTCAATAACATGAAGGAAAATACTGTTCGAATGGAGCATTTCTATGTTATAGACATTCTTAAATTTTATGTGAACTTGGTCACAACATCATTGTCCACTGAAGTTAACAAACTGTCTTAATTTCCACCCTATCTATCTGCACTAGTTGTCCCTAATTTAGAAGTGATAAATCAAAGTCAACTCTACCTACAATGTTGGTTCTTTTATTGATGAAAGTCTAATGAGCTATTAACCTATCAACAGTGTTAAGCCTGTGTTAATGTTGGTTTATTTCTTAATGAAAGTTTAAAAAGTTATAACATATCAACAGCGTTAAGCCTATGTGTTGATGTTAGTTTAATAAAGTTTTAACCTATCAACAGCGTTAAGCCTATGTGTTGATGTTAGTTTAATAAAGTTCTAACCTATCAACAGTGTTAAGCCTGTGTTAATGTTGGTTTATTTCTTAATGAAAGTTTAATAAAGTTCTAACCTATCAACAGTGTTAAGCCTGTGTTAATGTTGGTTAAATAAAGTACTAACCTTTCCACAGTGTTAAGCCTGTGTTGATGTTAATGAAGGTTTAAAAAAGTTCTAGCCTATCAACACAGTTAAGCCTGTGTTAATGAAGGTTTAAAAAAGTTCTAGCCTATCAACACAGTTAAGCCTGTGTGTTGATGTTAGTTTAATAAAGTTTTAACCTATCAACAATGTTAAGCCTGTGTTCATGTTAGTTTAAAAAAGTTCTAACCTATCAACAGTGTTAAGCCTGTGTTGATGTTAATGAAGGTTTAAAAAAGTTCTAGCCTATCAACAGTGTTAAGCCTGTGTTGATGTTAATGAAGGTTTAAAAAATTCTAACATATCAACATTGTTAAGCCTGTGTTGATGTTAGTTTATTTATTAATGAAAGTTTAATGAAGTATTAACCTATCAACAGTGTTAAACCTGTGTTGATGTTAATGAAGGTTAAAAAAGTTCTAGCCTATCAACAGTGTTAAGCCTGTGTGTTGATGTTAGTTTAATAAAGTACTAACCTTTCCACAATGTTAAGGCTACATGTTGATGTAGATGTGGATGGCCCCTGGGATGTGAATCCTCTCCTCCAGATGACCACCTTAAGGCTGCTGTAAGAAAACTAAATCTTTCGGGCGACTCTGGCTGCATCAAATCAAAAAGTCTTCCTAGCTTATCTAAACATCACAAATAATAAATCAAAATTGTGGAAAAAAACAACTTTCCTCACAGAAAAAATTAACCAAAGATAAAATATCAGTAACCAATACTTTCCAGTTTTGGAAAAACTGGTTTTCCACTTTTGTTTTTGTTGAACGAAGATTTCAAACGTACAACAACAAAACCATTATGAATTATATATGAATATTATGTCAGTTTAGTTTTTTTGTTGTGTTTGTTTGTAGTTATGCACGAAGCTTCACAATAGGCTATCTCTGCTCTGCCCACCACGGATATCGAAACCTGGTTTCTAGCGTTGTAAGTCCGCAGACATACCGTTGTGCCACTGAAGTGATTGTGAGGGACTACACAAACAGTTGATTCTTCCTCTAGATTTTTGTACTGAGACAAAGTAAAATAAACATATTACATTTCTTTAGAAAGATGAGATATCACTAATTTTACCAGGTAAGTCTGAGAATTGACTTAAAATGAGGACAAAAAACCTGAGGAACCCATATTACATTTCAGAACATGCTTAATAAAATGAAGGGAAAATACATATTAGAATCAAAGTGAGTTTGAGAACAAGAACTGGTGTATGTTTGAGAACCGACTTGACAAGACGAGGTCAAGACACCTGCAAGAACTTAATTAACTTTGAGAACCGACTTAACAAGACAAGGTCAAGACACCTACAAGAACTGGTGTAAATTTAAGAGCTGACTTAACAAGACAAGGCCAAGACACCTACAAGAACTGGTGTAAGACTAAGGACAGACTTGACCAACAAAATATGTACAAGAACCAAATTAAGTTTGAGAACTGAATTAATCAAATGATAAGATATCTAAAAAATTCAAATTTGAGAACTTAAAAAAAAAGTGGTTCAAGGTCAAAAAACTGTTTACAGCCCTAACAAATACAGCAATGAAGTGTTTACATCCTGAATATGTGGTTCAAGGTCAACAGATAACTTGTACAGCCTTAAATATAGCAATGAAGTCTTTACATCCTGAACAAGTGGTTCAAGGTCATTAGATAACTTATAGAGCCCTAACAAATACAGTAATGATGTGTTTACATCCCGAACATGTGGTTCAAGGTCATTATATAACTCATACAGCCTTAAATACATCAATGAAGTGTTTACATCCTGAACAATGGTTCAAGGTCATCAGATACTTGTACAACCCTAACAAATACAGCAATGAAGTCTTTACATCCTGAACAGTGGTTCAAGGTCATTAGCTACCTTGTACAACCCTAACAAATACAGCAATGAAGTGTTTACATCCTGAACATGTGGTTCAAGGTCATCAGATACCTTGTACAACCCTAACAAATACAGCAATGAAGTGTTTACATCCTGAACAGTGGTTCAAGGTCATTAGATACCTTGTACAGCCTTAACATATACATCAATGAAGTCTTTACATCATGAACAATGGTTCAAGGTCAATAGATAACTTGTACAGCCTTAACATATACAGCAATGAAGTGTTTACATCCTGAACAACGGTTCAAGGTCATTAGATACCTTGTACAGCCTTAAATACAGGAATGAGGTGTTTACATCCTGAGCAAGATAACTTGTACAGCCTCAACATATACAGGAATGAGGTGTTTACATCCTGAACAATGGTTCAAGGTCATTCAAGTTATCTTGCTCAGGATGTAAACACCTCATTCCTGTATTTAAGGCTGTACAAGTTATCTTTACAGCCTTAAATACAGGAATGAGGTGTTTACATCCTGAGCAAGATAACTTGTACAGCCTTAACATATATATTCCCAACTGATGGATGAACACACTTTATAAGGTAACTTTATATTTTCACAGAACTTTCACAGAAGTATAAATCCTACTTAGAATAGCAGGTGAGACAGATAATCCACAAGACTTTAATATGGAAATAATAACTGTGTGTTTGGAACTGAAATTCTGAACATTTTTGTGACAAGGTTAAAAATGACCACATTTAGTCCTCTTCTCCTAACACTTACAGAAGATAATAAAATCAGGAACATATATGAAATACAATATTCATTATTGTTAAAAAAACAAAACATTATTTAAAACAAAAAATGCTAATGAAAAAAAAAAGGCTGTAGATAAATGGTGACCAGAATATTTTCAGCTTTGAAAAATGTACAATTTTTATGATATGTAAATGACTTCTCTAAAGGAAAAGTATTTCCAGGTCAGTGACTGTATGTGTTTTGTAACTTGTATTATCAAAGGATTAAGTATTAATTACCTACATCAAATATATGAATTAAATACAGTATTCTTGAGCAATTAAATAATTACTCAGCTAAAAAATACACCAAAAGGTCAATATGAAACAATGCATAAATGTATGAAATCACAAAGAAAAATACTGCAAAATTTGTACATTAAACTGGATTTGTGTTTTCTGTACATTTTTTTTTAATATCAAATACCAACA
>NW_013677420.1:11629-14022 GCF_000517525.1 Limulus polyphemus | reverse complement strand
AATGGATTAGATTATAATGTGTTATTAATTGACGAGATGTTACTGTATCTGTGGCTTGAATGGGTTAGATTATAATGTGTTATTAATTGACGAGATGTTACTGTATCTGTGGCTTGAATGGGTTAGATTATAATGTGTTATTAATTGACGAGATGTTACTGTATCTGTGGCTTGAAGGGGTTAGATTACAATGTGTTATTAATTGACGAGATGTTACTGTATCTGTGGCTTGAATGGGTTAGATTATAATGTGCTATTAATTGACGAGATGTTACTGTATCTGTGGCTTGAAGGGGTTAGATTACAATGTGTTACTAATTGACGAGATGTTACTGTATCTGTGGCTTGAATGGGTTTTACGGGTCGGGAATGGTACATTGTTATTGTATTAAGCAGCAGATTGAAGATCCAGTGTTCGAGTCGTGATACCGTTAAACATTTCTCCTCCCTTTCAGCTATGGCTGTTTATAAAATGTCATCCCTGTTATTTAAAAATGTTGGAGATATCCGACACTCCACAAAACTTGAAATTCAAAAACAGCTAAAATGGGATAGAAAAATGCATCATTTAAAAACAACGTTTCGCCACTGTTAACGTGGCATCATCATACCTGGTTGTTTCCAAGAGTTCAACCAGGATGTGTGATACTCCTATATAAACCATTGTTCCCTAGAGTTTAATCTGGGTGTGTTCACTCCTATATAAACCATTGTTCCCTAGAGTTTAATCTGGGTGTGTTCACTCCTATATAAACCATTGTTCCCTAGAGTTTAATCTGGGTGTGTTGCACTCATATATAAACCATTGTTCCCTAGAGTTTAATCTGGATTTGTTGTATTCCTATATAAACCATTGTTCCCTAAAGTTTAATCTGGGTGTGTTGTACTCCTGTGTAAACCATTATTGATCAGAGTGTCAGTTTAAATGTGTTACCTTTCTTTTATAATTCCTTTTTCCTCATAGTTTAAATCTGAATGAGTTACATTACTGTATAAGCTGCTGTCTACCTGGACCTTTCATGCTCTTGTACAAACTGTTTGGAATCTTCAGCGTGTCACACGGGGTGTGTTGCACTGCTGTATAAACCACAAGGTTTCCGGTTTTTTTGTAGGATTAACAAAATTGCGAGGTCTTTATCTTCTTACATGCTCTGAGTTTAAATAACAAAACATACGAGTTTCACTAACAAAATACTTTAACTCATATTAAAATATGATATTGTAAGTTGTTTTGTCTAACATACTTTTCCTTAACATACATACTATGACTTGAAAATTATATTATTTGTGAATTTGTAAAGTGATTAGATTAACTGTGTACAAAGTGTAACAAAGTTATTTTAAAATAAATATTTCTTGTCATGTAAGAAAGTTGGCTGCTCCAAAATTATTTGTATATATATATATAAATAAATTACAAGTCCAGAATTTAAGATAATTAAAAACTGCCGCCACAGTAATTAGATCAACTTGGTTGTTTTAACACAAAGATACCAAATAGACTATTTGCTAGATATAGTTTTGAACGCCAAGGCGATCGAACCTAGAATTTAAGCGTTGTAATCTATCGAGGTAACCGATGTTACCGAGAAAAATTAGGTCAACACTTGATTCGTGAATAGTGTGTATCTGGGTCACTACACAAAAGATCTGATTTTTAAGGGAAAAAAAATAGATTGTATATATATATATACTAGTTTTATAATTGTTGACTGACACACTAGTTTTACAATTGTTGACTGACGTTTATTATAGCATTATTCTTAATATTTAAAACGATGAACTGTTTTTGTTCTTAAGAAGGAAATAGTGCAATCTAATTATGCATCAGTCTAATGTTATCATATGACTTTTTGTTTTATCAGTTGAGTTATAATAAAACATTGTAAATAGGTTAACTCTCTATAACATGTATACCTAACGGTTTTCTCTAGAATACCCACGCCAAACTTGTTTAGAGCGTACAAACGGGTATCCGATTTTTATCAAATTCTGGCATTCGTTGCTTAAGCAATAACTTATTAAAAGCCTTACTTGATGCACGACATGCTCTCATTGTTATTTAAAAAAGAGGACAATCTATTAGAACGTCCATTTCTCGGAGTTCTTCGAGTGTTTGCTTAATCTGATTTTATGGGCGGGAAAAAAACGGAATGTATTTTTAGTTTAATGATGTTTCTGCTGCGCACATTAGGTTATTACAACTGTCTATATGGTAGCACGTAAACGTAACAGGTTAATATAGAAGCATTTCAACAAAGATTGCCATTATTATTTTGTTTCGTTCGAACCACGAGAGCAACAACAATAGCATTTGGTATAAAATCTAACTTTAGGTTACACGCAATTTATTCTATTGAAAAATCATTTTTATTACTGATCTGTAGTGGAAT
>NW_013677420.1:6623-10629 GCF_000517525.1 Limulus polyphemus | reverse complement strand
ATTATTACTGTATAGAAAATAAATAATTTCACCACATCAACTTCTGTTATTACACTTATTACACTTATTCCGCTATCATATTCTTATGAAATGGTAATGTAAATGAATTCATTCCTTCATAAAAGTTTCTGGTCAACAGCTCGGATCTGAATGGTTTTTACTTATGTTGTCATCCTATCAGACATGCGCTGTATATATTGAACCAGATTTTATGACTTAAGTTGATTCAACCTAATAATTCAGATCATTTGTTTGAACTTTTTAATGATTTCATCTGGTTTATTAACAAAAGAGGAAGAAAGAGAAAGAAAAAACATAGATGTTTTGAGTAATTTTTAGATAATGATCTATATTAGATCGACAAATAAAAGACTACCAGATGAAACTCAATTATCTTAATAATTCCCAAAATGTGACTCATTGTTAAAGGCATAATGGTGTTGGAACAGCATAGTTTATAGTATATATACATGAAAGCTAGTCATTCAAGTGTTGCTTCTCGTAATCTGTGAATTTATTTTATGTTTCTGGGCAATTAACTTATATAATAAAGTTTGTTTCCTAGTTATTCTAAGTACAACTGTTATTAAGTATATATAGACGACTGGGATGAACAACCACTGGTACCCAAGTTTTTGTGAGCAACGGTTCTTCTGTAAAATTTGAGTTATTCTCCTTGTTCCATTCCCTTTTGTTTGAGATTATATAACAGGTTTTGTTATGATAAGAACAATTTCAACTAGCCTTGTTCAACGCTATCATGGTACCTAACCAATTTCGCTGAACTGGAAACAACTCTGTTTTATATAACCTGTATGCTATATCACCATTTTGTAGGCTACGGTTTTACTAGTATTAAACTGTAAGCTGTAATTCGCGGAAATTACAGACAGCTGGCGTCATTAAGAAATGCATTTTTAACAATCAATTCACAATTCCTCGCAAGCGTTACTTCTGTCTCGTCATAAATCGCCCTGTTACCACAACACATGGTGTATGACAATTGGTAGCAGCCTATCTCCCTCTCAGTACTTTTCAAATGTTTAAATAAATTATATTTAATTCTACTCTCTGAAAGAACTTTATTTGAAACGTATTCTCCGAATATCTTAATCCTAAAATGATTCAAAAGAATAGATACATTTTGAAACATCTTAATCTAAGTTTTACAATAAGATTTTCATTGAACCTTTAGCTTTGGGCCTGGCATGGCCAGGTGGTTAAGGCACTCGACTCGCAATCTGAGGGTCGCGGGTTCGAATCCCCGTCACACCAAATATGCTCGCCCTTTCAGCCGTGGGGGCGTTATAATGTGACGGTCAGTCCCACTATTCGTTGGTAAAAGAGTAGCCCAAGAGTTGGCGGTGGGTGGGGATGACTAGCTGCCTTCCCTCTAGTCTTACACTGCTAAATTAGGGACGGGTAGCTTTGCGCGAAATTCAAAAAACAAACAAACAAAAAAGAAACCTTTAGCTTTGAATGCGGTTCGGAAGTATTAGAAAGTTATACGGTTTGTGAAGAATTTGCAGTATGTTCTTAAATATTCATAGCACCTCTTTAGACTTGTAGAGAAGATAAGGATGTTATATTTACTCTCTGGTTTAGTCTTCGTATTCGATATAAATTACTCTGACTTTCTCAGAGTTTCCTTCGTGAAAAATTTTCAATATATTCAAAATCTTATGATAATCTCTAATCGATGGGTATGTATGTATGTTGTTTAAAGCAGGGAACTTGAATGTAAGGGAATAAATACTTATTTCATTAAAACTACTTCTAATAACGTTTTAGGGTTAATATGTATTCAAAGGTCAAATCGCTCTTGTAACTGAAAGCTTGATAGGTAATGATTAACTGTGCCTTGCCATCAATCCTTATTTCACTTCTGGACTAACTAAAGTCCATGTTCCACCACAGTTTCTCCACGCAATTCAAAAAAATAGGAGGCATCGATCATTCCTCAAACTTCCTTTGTTAGTTAAACTGCATTATAGGAATACAGTAACGAAGTTACCGAGTTCTCGTATAGGAAGTTTTCCATACCCAGAAAGATATTTTGCTTGTGATATCGATACGTGTTCTTCGTACGGTGATAAACTTTACATTTTGTTGACAAATCAGCATTTTCGTAGTTGTTTGTAAAGTAATTTTTCTTGTAAAGTCATTTTTGCTTTGCTTTTTTTTCCCGCAGAATAATCATTTTCTTAAAAGCAAAAAAAAAAGAAAGATAAGACCAAAATAGTCGTGTCTTAAAAACTGGTGTTACTCATAAACAATCCAGTAAACGTTTGACACATGTTGTATTTTCAGATGATTATATGAAACACGACTCTTCTTCAAAAGCTGTAAACATATATAAAACTTATTTTATATTGCTGCATTTAATGTCTTTTATTAAGTGTAATACAACACTTAACAGTAGTCATATATTACTTCGTGAATTCGTTTTAATAAAGACGTGACTAAATGTTGTTGATGAAATCAAGTTCATGTAAAGCCACATAATTTAACATAAGGTTATATGGAATTAATCTAAGACTATATATATTAAACGAAAGTGTAATGAAACAACATAATTTGTCTTTCATACAAAGTTTGAAAATATTTCATATGTTTAAAATAGTTCAGATATTGGGATAATGTGTGGTCAATGTTGACGATTTCACTTCTTTGTTACAGTTGTAGTAGTTTTGGGAGGGAGAAGGAGCATCTAACATTATTCAACATATGTTTAAAATAGTTCAGATATTGGGATAATGTGTGGTCAATGTTGACGATTTCACTTCTCTGTTACAGTTGCAGTAGTTTTGGGAGGGAGAAGGAGCATCTAACATTATTCAACATTTCGACTACAGCGGGCATGGCATGGCTTAGTGTTTAGGGCACTCTTCTCGCAATCTGCGGATCGTAGGTTCGAATCCCCCGTCATCAAACATGCTAGCTCTTTCAGCCGTAGAGGCATTATAATGTACAGTCAATCCCACTATTCGTTGGTAAAAGAGTAGCCCAAGAGTGATGTTACTAGCTGCCTTCCTTCTAATCTATGATTAGTAAATTAGGAAGGGCTAGCGTAAATAGTCCTCGAGTAACTTTGCGCGAAATTCAAAACAAACCAATCAACTACAGCTAACAACTGCATGGAATACCTAATATCATTGATATAAGGGCCCACAGTGGCACAGCGGTATGTCTGCGGACTTACAACGCTAGAATCCGGGTATCGATACACGTGGTGGGCAGAGCACAGATAGCCCATTGTGTAGCTTTGTGCTTAATTACAAACAAAATTGATATAAGATATGATAGAATAAAAGCAGTTGAAGGAAAATTTTTCATAGACGATAGTAAGTAACTGCTTCTAAGTTTTCTTAGTCTGAACAGGTTTTTTTTCCTGCTATTTTTTGCTTGTGGATGTGTTATGTTCAAATGAATAAGTATGACAAAATTCGAAAATCTGGAGAGATGTTAAAATCACTGTAAGAGGAAGATAAGTAATGGGCCAACATTTCGGTCAAACACAGTCAGTGACCAAGAAGGTCTTTTGGCCGCGACATTAACTACACTTTGTAATTGGCTTACTGTGATTTTAACCATTTCCTTGTACTTAGTGTTGTTACTTACTTGCCAAACAATGTCTCCATCTTCTGATACGTAATCTGTGTCAGTGAAACATAAATATCATCTTCCACTGGCCATTACTTACTGTACAGTCTATTTCTAGTTTAAGTTGGGGTCAGACGGCATTAAGGTTTTTATTTTTTGACAACAACGGAGATGCATTTGGAAGATTTAAGGGTGTTTTTAGATTAAGATCGTTGGTGAATAATTCAGTTAGGTCGGTGAAAGCCCGACCTACTTATAGACATAGACCAGGACCCAGAAAGCCTCCTATGAAACCGGTAATGTTAAGAGGAAATTCTAATTTTGTACCTATTAGTTTCTTTGTTTGTTTTTTTTAATTTCGCGCAAAGCTACACTAGGGCTATCTGCGCTAGCCGTCCCTAAT
>NW_013677420.1:0-5680 GCF_000517525.1 Limulus polyphemus | reverse complement strand
TTGGGCTACTCTTTATCAACGAATAGTGGAATTGACCGTCACATTATAACCGCCCCCACGGCTGAAAGTGCGAGCATGTTTGGTGGGACGGGGATTCGAACCCGAAACCCTCTGATTGCGAGTCGAGCGCCCTAACCACCTGGCCATGCCAGGCCGTACCTATTAGTAATACTGCTGTTATGAACCGAAATATATACTAGAAGTCAAAGTTGCATGAAAGACGCCAATCCATTGTAAAAATATTGAATATAAACAAAACCAGCATTCTTAACTTTGTCTGGAAACGTTTTGTATCTAAGGTATGAATAGGGAGCTATTCTTAACTGTCGTTTGATTACTCATATTCAATTAGTGGAGGAACGTAACAATAAAGTAAACGTGTCAATAAGGTTATAAATGTTATAATATTTTGAATGTGCAAGACTAAAGTAAATTATACGTTTTCAATGGTTTGGTTTGAATTTTGCACAAAACTACTCAAGGGCTATCTGCTCTAGCCATTCCTAATTTAGCTGTGATACACTAGAGAGAAGGCAGCTAGTTAACTCTTGGGCTACTCTTTTACCCACGAATAATAGGATTGACCGTCACACTATAACGTCCCTACGGCTGGAAGGGCGAGCATGTTTGGTGACGGGGATTCGAACTCTCGAACCTGAGATTGCGAGTCGAGCGCCTTAACCAGCAGGCCTGTTTTGAACCGACAAACAAGAATTTATGTTTGTTCCACTAGTCCCATGAAGTCTAGCCCGGCAGGCCTGTTTTGAACCGACAAACAAGAATTTATGTTTGCTCCTTTTGTCCCATGAAGTCTAGCCCAGCAGGCCCGTTTTGAACCGACAAACAATAATTTTGTTTTTTCCACTAGTCCCATGAAGTCTAGCCCAGCAGGCCTGTTTTGAACCGACAAACAAGAATTTATGTTTGCTCCTTTTGTCCCATGAAGTCTAGCCCAGCAGGCCCGTTTTGAACCGATAAACAATAATTTTGTTTCTTCCACTAGTCCCATGAAGTCTAGCCCAGCAGGCCCGTTTTGAACCGACAAACAAGAATTTTGTTTGTTCTTCTAGTCTCGTGGAGTCTAGCCCAGCAGGCCTGTTTTGAACCGACAAACAAGAATTTATGTTTGCACCACTAGTCCCATGAAGTCTAGCTCCGTCACTGAACCCTTATAAATGTGTATTGTCTTGAATCTTGATGGATGGTATGCTAGTTTACATCTGCCAGAAAATAATCTATTTACGATTCACAATAAGCTATTTTTTTCACTTCAATATTTTCAGATGTCCTCTTCTTTACAAAGATTATGCTCCAGTGCCAATGGTGGTCATGGTTTCATCACATACTTAGATACGGGACTTAGTTAAAGGCAAGTTATGTAGAAGTTGAAAACATTAAAGGGCCGTAATCTATTTCTTATATAACTTGGTGAAATGAGACTTTTACATTAACGTTTACTTGTAAATATAAAAAAGTAAATGCATGGACTTTAACATGTAATTGATTCATAATGAGTTCATAAGATGAATAGACTCTGTCATCGGGCCAGATTTTACCTACCATTTAGACCACGCTTACTTGATCTAATTACTTTCGTGTGTAGTATCCATTATGAGCGATCAAGTGTAAAGGCTCAGCCTAAATTTAACCAACAAGTTCATTTTCCGAGCGTTTCGAAAGAACTTGTGTCTTTTCGTTTTGAAGAGTAGGACTAATATACTTCGACGTTTCAACTGACAAGCTAGTAAGTCACGTCATCTTGGACTGGAATTCAGCTAAAACTTCCTTTGTAAAACAAGTTGTTTTTTTTTCATTTCACCGATTTTTCCCGATGTTCCCCGAAAGTTGGGCCATTTCTATTCAAGGAAAAGTTATTTTTATGAGCAGTTGAAGGAAGAGCTTATTCGCAAGTTTGTTTGTTGCTGTATCTCGCGCTCTAAGACTTCGTCCACTGCTCCTGCTGTCTCCACTGACCTAGGGCAATACATATAACAATGTGCGTACTGGAACACTCACGAACCTGTATTTTCCGTATCAAGCCCTTTATAGATGCAACTATCTGTCTTATTGGTTGAATCAAAGTCTGCTCCACGGGACTCGTGAAGTCTTGCTTCACCACCGAAGCCCTTCTAGATATGTGTTGCCATGAATCATGATGGATAGTCTGCATATTTACTTCTGTCAGCGAATAACCAGCACTATTCACAAAATGTACAGATCAGTGTGGTTGGTAGTGTCAGCCCTGACTTTATCTTGATGCTATAGAAACATTTAGAAAAACGTCTTGTTTGTTGTTGTTTGTCTCGGGGAAATGGACATTGTCGTTTGCAGGATTTGTGTTCCTTGATCAGCCTTTTGGTGTTGACCTCCAATATCAACAGGATAGTTGCCTTTATTTGGGACTAGGCCTGGTGGTTAACATTCCGTGCTGTGTATCTGAGGATCCATGGTTTGTGTCCCACTGCCGCAATAAGTCGTGCTTCGCCCGTTGGGTGCTGTGGACGCATTATAAGAATGACTTTTCGATTGGAGTAGCTCAAGAGTTGGCAGTAGATGCTGTTGAGTAATTGCCTTCCCTCTAGTGTGTTAGTTCAAAATTGGGGACGGTCTTAAGTGTGGTGAAATGATACATGGAAGTAAAAATAGGCCGATGGCATTCTGGGAATCATGGCCTGACCTGCACAAAGTGATGATTTGAATATTATTAAGGATTTAGCGGCTTATAACTCAGATTGAATTGTACGTAGTAACAGTGGACACTTGGAACAATATTTAACAATCATGCATTGATGAACTGATGGTAGCACAAAAGAAGGTGTACTGTTCCGTTTCAAGCAAATACAAAATACTAGTGCATTATACAACTTGGTTATTTTTTCTATTTTCTGTAGTAATGTATAATAATAATAATAACAGTCATTCAGCTTATGCTCGTGAATGAATCTTTCATAGAGATGGCTTGACGTCTTTACAATTCACGATACTTCATTTCGGTATGAAGTATGTCACCATGAATAGCAAAGAAAGGCAGCCTTGTACAGTGTTGATAAGGCCTTGGTGTATCCTCACAAAGACTTATATCACGTAAATGTCGATGATATTGAAATCTGACTACTGTTAACCTTCTTTTCTTCAAGGAATATATGTCAATTAGTTTATCATGGTGGAGGCGAGCGTCACCATCCATTAAGTAGATATTAGGGCCAATTGCACCAGCATTATGGCAGCATAAAGAGTCATATAATGTGGTTCCTACACTATGTGGCATTAATGGTACTATTCCACAGAATGTGTAGGACGAAACTTGCACCAATGTTTATTCCTACTCACATCATACTTACACCACCTCCATATGTTTCACATTCCTCTTTCAGATTCTCTCGATATTAGTATGCACTTGTTATATGTCTGCTTGATGGAGCAAGATTCCTCCATTATATATTATTATATTCCTCCATTATATAAGCTCCATTATATATGAGCTTTTTTGTGCCTTATTATGAGCAGAATGCATCTCATTAGCCTTTGTTAACCATCTGCACACTAACCAATTGCAGCTGTGAACATATGATTCAGTCTCAGAGTAAGTACTTTGTGATTGAGGAGGGCCAGGATCGACAGATGGCGATCAACTGCTTGTATTCTGGAAAATGTCGTCCTTATACCAGTGTATGAGTAATTGTACTATTGGTTTGGAAGTGGTTCCACCTTTGAGACGTTTCTAGCCAATTTACAACAGTTTGATACGATTAAGTAGATGCTAATCATCCAACGACTTTCCACAAGAGTGGAAGATCCAGATGTCATCTTTGAGGCCTAGTAATGGTTCATGAACGATTTGGACTTGAAGCACTTCAAACTACAAAGTGAAAAACGAGACAAAATTATGTGAGAACACTATATACAGCATAAGTTCAATGACATGGGGATCGAAGCATGAATTCTAGCGTTATAAGCCTTCAAACTCACCGCTGAGCCACACGGGAACATCACTGAAAACTAAATAATAATTCGAAGCTATTTATTTGTGTGCCCCCAGTGGCACAGCGGTATGTCTGCGGACTTACAACGTTAGAATCCGGGTTTCGATACCAGTGCTTGGCAGAGCACAGATAGCCCATTGTGTAACTTTGTGCATAATTACAAACAAACAATTCATTTGTGCTCACCTACACGTCTTAATATACTTATAGCAATTTATTGACAGTTTTTTTCTTTTTCAGTATTCACGCAACGCTACTTAAGGTTTATCTGCCTTAGCCATCTCTAATTTTGAACTGATAGACTAGATGCCAACAGCAGCCTCCGCCAATTCTTTGGCTACTTTCATAACGCACATACAGCTCCAAACTGCGGAGAATGATTTTTCAGCAACGAGATGCGAACCATGGGCAATCGGATTCACAGTCCGGCACTCTAACCATTAGGCCACGCACGACTGATTTATTAACAGAAGAGTCTACTTTGACACCATAAATTCCATTTATTTTAAGTCTTAACTCTTCACAATTTTGTATCCTTTAGTTTAATTTTCTTAAACTTTGTTTTTTTTTTAGTAATCTTGTTATGTCGAGTAGTGGTGGATTTTCAAAGTAACACAATAACTAAGTGTTGTATGCTTGGTGTTCGTCGGTGTCATTTTACAGTCGAATAACCAGTGATTCTTGAAGCGTGGTATTTTTTTTAGGCAATAAAAAAATAGATAACGGGAAGAAATAGACTATGTAGTCAAATGGTACAGCGGTCTTTGCAAGTATAAATAAGTTTACGTTGAATACGGTAATTACAAAAACGTTGAACAAGACACACGCGGAAATAATGAAATACAATTATTCAACTTGATAATTCTAGTGAGGATTTTTTATATATTTTGTTACTACATTTTCTTCTTGTTCGTTTGTTTGTAATTAAGCACAAAGCTACACAATGGGCTACCTGTGCTCTGCCCACCACGGGTATCGAAACCCGGATTCTAGCGTTGTAAGTCCGCAGACATACCGCTGTGCCACTGGGGGGCCTTCTTGTTCGTTCACGTAAAGAGTACAATGTTATGCAAATGTAATTAGGAGTCTAAAGGTGTAAGCTTTATATTTACGTCATATTATGTTGACTTGGCACCAGAATGAAATTATAAGTTGATGTCACGAAAAGCATATTTAACAACATCTGCTCCTTACTTTGATGAATCGAAAAATTTAAACCGTGATACGACTACGTCCCTGCTTTCGGTAGAAAATTCAAAACTAAAACTTACCCTCTCTTCTCTGTAACTCCAAGAATAGTGACTTATTCAACCAGAAAATTATTTTTTAATTTTACAAGTTCCTAGTAAAGTGTTTTTTGGACCGGTAATGGTATCTTTTATTTTTGCTCTCTGACCCGCAGAAAATGTAAACTTACCATATCTTCATAAAATATTATTAATTCTCTTTCGAAAACACAACACAGCTTAATATATGCAATAACGTCAGAAAATGTGGTACACTGTTTATGTTAACGATGCTGCACGAGAAAGAAGAACAAAGTATGTTCGGTATAATATTATCACATGCACGAGAAAGTACAACAAAGTATGTTCGGTATAATATTATCATATGCACGAGAAAGTACAACAAAGTATGTTCGGTATAATATTATCACATGCACGAGAAAGTACAACAAGAACGTTCGGTATAATATT
>NW_013677419.1:9242-13709 GCF_000517525.1 Limulus polyphemus | reverse complement strand
TTTATATATACGATATACACAAGCCATGTGTAAATATATTTAAATAGGCTTGCATAGTTTAGTTCAATTGAATGTGTTATTTATAATAATAGTAGTTTTTTTCTTTAAAAAACATAACTATTTATAATGCTCTCTAAATAATAAAAAAATAAATTACAGTGAAAGCAATGAAGATTTTGTAGGTTTTGAACTAAACTAAATAGCAGTAAACCTTTTTTTGATTTACGGTATTTTCTTATTTTGATGTTTTGATTTCTTTTGTGTTTAGAACAATATATACTAATTTTTAAAGTATCAAATTGAATTTTTGTTCAATAAAATCTTTCAAATTCGACTATAGTTTTTTTTCCCCCAAAACTTTGTCTTCAAGATAAGGGTGCGTCTTATACACCGGTGCGTCTTATATTCCGAAAAATTCCGTAAGTTCATTGTTACTTCTCATAATTTTAAACTCCAAATCTTTATCATACTAAATTTAAGCAAACAAATTCATTTAAATGTAATGCACTGTTAGCAGGTGTTTAAAATTTATGTGATGGTGCTTTGATAAAAAAATTATAAAAAATTATAGTTTTAATTTGTTTTAGTTTTAGCAAAAACCTATACAATGGGCTATCTGCACTCTATCCACCGCGAGAATCCCCCCCCCCCCCAGTGGCACAGCGGTATGTCTACGGACTTACAACGCTAGAATCCGGGTTTCGATACCCGTGGTGGGCAGAGCACAGATAGCCCATTGTGTAGCTTTGTGCTTAACTTCAAACAAACAAACCATCGCGGGAAATGGGGCCAAGGCTTTTAGCACTGTACGTCTGTAAACTTTCCACCGCTGACCAACCATTAAATTATATGTAGTTCTAAGTATGTTTGTTTTTTGAATTTCGCGCGAAGCTACACGCTAGCCGTCCCTAATTTAGCAGTGTAAGACTAGAGGTAAGGCAGCTAGTCATCACCACCCACCGTCAACTCTTGGGCTACTCTTTTACCAACGAATAGTGGGATTGATCGTCACATTATAACGCCTCCACAGCTGAAAGGGCGAACATGTTTGGTGTGACGGGGATTCGAAGCCGCGACCCGCAGATTGTGAGCCGAGTGCCCTAACCACCTGGCCATGCCGGGCCATAATTCTAAGAATTTGCTTGTTTTTGTCTGATACGCTTTCGTGAATAACTGGAGTTTTTAAAACAGCTATTACATTTATGAATCTCATATATTACTCTCTGTAACATTTAGGTGGTTAATCACGAAAAGTGTAAATTATTTATTGTATCACAATGACGTGTTAATTCTTGTTAATTTATTTCAGTATTTAACTTTTTTGCAGTAGTTCATAGAAATGCGCTCATATTTAGTGTGAATATAAAATTGGAATAGTAAAATACGTATAAAACTACGTTATTTTGGACTAGATTCAATAAAATGAAAAATGTAAGCTACTACTATTTTTTTACAATTTTCATCTGGTTACACAGTGAAACATATAGATTCAGCCTTCCTGACGAATTGTGATGTTGAACGAAAGACCTATTGAACAGTGACAAAATAGAGACTTGAAATGTTTTTTAACACAACTGTAATTTCAAATCCAAAATGGATTAACTAAGAGGATTCTAAAAAACAAAAAAACAATCTGTAGCTTAAAGAAATGTCTCAGCACATTTGTAGGCCTAAATGATGTTTGTTTGTTTGTTTGTTTTTGAATTTCGCGCAAAGCTACACGAGGGCTATCTGCGCTAGCCGTCCCTAATTTAGCAGTGTAAAACGAGAGGGAAGGCAGCCAGTCATCACCACCCACCGCCAACTCTTGGGCTACTCTTTTGCTAACGAATAGTGGGATTGACCGTCACATTATATCGCCCCCACGGCTGAAAGGGCGAGCATGTTTGGTGGGACGGGGATTCGAACCCGGCCTAATTGAACTTGAAACTGTTATAAGCCAGATAATCTTTGGTGAAACACTGAATGTGGATAACTATCACTGACGTTGAAAGTATGGGAATAGAATTAAGGTTAAGAATAATCCTGGACACATGTGGTAGCGTTATAAAAGTGACAGTTAATACCTTAGCATAGATGGTGTTACTGACTGACTACCATCCCTCTGGTCAGGATGGTGGCAGACAGCTTTAGTAACTTTACCAGAAATACAAAATACATTGAGAATATAATGTATTACGTACAGGAATACATTCTGTATTAACGCAAGCCATATTTACATTAATAAATAGGCCTAGCAGCGAATATAAGTTTCATTTTTTATAAGTATCTTTTACATTGCTAAAGGTTTGACGATTTTCTTAGGGCTACGGCACTATTTTTATACATAAATTGGTTCTTGTTTTTTGCTCACACGTAAATGGACAAACGGGAGATCAAAGAATTTTTCTTTGTTTACAAATGTGATGTGTAACGGTTTTGCTTATCAAATAGCACTTAGTATGAATGGGAACCCTTCAAAGAGCGGATAAACAAATTGATTTGTTTTTATATGTATGTATATATATATATGTATGTGTATGTATACTTTATCGTTGAAATAAAATCACTGAAAGAGTTTCCGAAGCCGATCTATCAAGAAAGCGATATATGCAGTCACGATATTTAAGTGACGTCGTAATACACACATTAATATTATCGTTGATAAAGGGGAACTATTAGTGTTTTATCAAATATTAAAAAAACATAATTTTTATCACCCTCAATTTGATTAGCAGTGCACAATTACCTCGATATGACTGGGATCTTCACGTACGCTGCTGTTTTAACAAAACAATATCTTCGCCTCATTGTTTTAATTCTCATTTCACACTATTTGTCATCTCGAATTACGCTGTAATTAAACACAAACTTCCTGTAACAGCAATGAATATCTAATTTGAGTTTAATTACGATGCCATTGTTACAAATACTCGAGAACTATGCTCAAAAACGTCCTTTTTTTATTTATGTTATGATCATCCCTATAAATCAACTGTTTTCGATCATTAGATTGTCGTATTGAACACGAGGTTTTTTTTTCTACATAAGCACAAAGCTACACAATGGACTATCTGTGCTCTGCCCACCACGGGTATCGATACCCGGTTTCTAGCGTTGTAAGTCCGCAGACATATCGCTGTGCTACTGGGGGGCTTGAACACAAGGGAAATTGTTTGTTTTGAAGAAAAGCCTAATAATTAGACTAATATTTTAAGACAGTCTTAAATGTTTTTAATAACTGAAAAAAAATAAAAACTATAAGTAGAACTTTCGTCCAGCTCTCTATTATAAGCTTGACATGTTTACACTAGCACCCCCTAACTTGATTATTTCAAAACTTTCACATGCATGTTGAAATCTCTAATGTGTTTGGATTCGAGTTGGCTCTCTGCACAACGTGTATTGAAGTTTATACATTCGACTAAAATCACTTCGCTGTTTGTTTCACAATTTTCCCATATCATAAAGTCCGTTTATATTACATTCTGAGATAGTTTGGCGTTGCCGAAAGCGGCAAAGATGATTGACTGTTCCTAGCATTTGTTTCAGTCCCACACGTTTTATACTTAAAGTCGTTAGGTGGATCTTCTTTGGAAATTGACACATTTGTTTGAGTATTCGTAGAAATTGTTCTGAAACACGTGTTTGTCTAGGAAGTTAAAAATGTGATAAGATGATTCTTAGTTTATGTTTACACGTGTGAACCTCGATGATGTTGAAATACAAGCACGTTTTTTTGGTCGGTTTCTTTTTTAAACTGATAACTCCTTGTCTTGTACTTATTAAATGCATTTTTTTTTGCTACGTTTATCTTCAAACACGTGATTAAGCGTTTGCTAAGTTATGTTTAAAGTTATACATTCGAAAATCGTTGCATAATTCATGTTCAAACACTTGCACTTCATAGAACTGACCGTGTGTATATGATATCGTCTTTCCACTTCCCAGTAATTAGCCAATAAACTTTACTCGTGCTTTAAGGCCTCAATCCATTTTATGCTTCAAATTACGTGCACGATTTGTTCCATTGAAGCTGAACTTCAAAACAAATAATTTCATGATGAAAATGATGCTGCTATGTCTTGACTTTTGACTAAATCTTATTGTTTACATCGAAAAAAAACTAAATCTAGCGACTTTTATATGTTCAGTCGTAGGCAAAGATGCTTAAAAATAGATTAGCAAAATAAAATAAAATAATTACGTGGGCTTATTCCTAATAAAATATTATTTAAAATATAAATCAGTTGTAACAAAAATATGAGAAAAATTGCGTGAAGCTGTAATAATTTGATTCAACAGGAGACTTCGGAGGTGTTGATGTATTAATTTATGGATTGTATACAGATTCAATGTATGTAAAGCGTAATGTAGGTCCAGGATATATAAAGTTTATTACAGGTCCAAGATATATAAAGTGTATTACAAGTCCAAGATATATAAAGTGTATTACAAGTCCAAGATATATAAAGTGTATTACAAGTC
>NW_013677419.1:4754-8546 GCF_000517525.1 Limulus polyphemus | reverse complement strand
AGTGTATTACAGGTCTAAGGTATATGAAGTGTATTACAAGTCCAAGATATATAAAGTGTATTACAAGTCCAAGATATATAAAGTGTATTACAGGTCTAAGGTATATGAAGTGTATTACAGGTCTAAGGTATATAAAGTGTATTACAAGTCCAGGGTATATAAAGTTTATTACAGGTCCAAGATATATAAAGTGTGTTACAAGTCCAAGATATATAAAGTTTATTACAGGTCTAAGATATATAAAGTGTATTACAAGTCCAAGATAAATAAAGTGTATTACAGGTCTAAGATATATAAAGTGTATTACAGGTCTAAGGTATATAAAGTGTATTACAGGTCTAAGGTATATAAAGTGTATTACAGGTCTAAGATATATAAAGTGTGTTACAAGTCTAAGATATATAAAGTGTATTACAGGTCTAAGGTATATAAAGTGTATTACAGGTCTAAGGTATATAAAGTGTGTTACAGCTCCAAGGTATATGAAGTTTATTCCAGGTCTAAGATATATAAAGTGTGTTACAAGTCCAAGATAAATAAAGTGTATTACAGGTCTAAGGTATATAAAGTGTGTTACAAGTCCAAGATATATAAAGTGTGTTACAGGTCCAGGATATATAAAGTGTGTTACAAGTCCAGGATATATAAAGTGTGTTACAAGTCCAGGTATATAAAGTGTATTACAAGTCCAAGATAAATCAAGAGTGTTTTTGCTGCGAAGCTGTTACTACAACATTTCTTGGTTAATAGTGGATCTTTAAATCCAGATTGTTTAGACAACACATAACCGAGAGAAGAAACGATCTGCAGACGAAGATACAAAGATAATTTGTACTTTACATTTCATGCCCATTTCATACACAAATGGTCAGAGATAACACTCACAAATAATAGAGTTTCTGTAAACTATATACAACATATATATTATACATTATTTTTACAAGCTAGCTAGAATACTACATTTCGTGTATAATTTACTTTCAAAACATAATATAAACTGTCCTACAAAACCAAGATCACTTGCCTGTCTTATAGCCAATTTTAGGAACTTGAAAATTCTGATAAAAATAAAGGAAAATATATATATCCACGGCACGTGTAAGTTTTCTCGTGCATATCAGTAGTAGCGCTGGTTTGTAGTCTCGACGTCCACTACCCGTCTTGCATAAAAGTGAATATGTCCCCAGGAAGTGATGTCTTGGGAGATGACCAGGTGTAGTCACTGTGATTAGTCCAACAACACCCACAGGTCGGACACATGAACACGTAAACGTGTTCTCAGCACGTGCTTTCTTGTTAGATGAATATGTGTAGTCGTAGCTCAATAATAGAATAACAACCGTAGTTTGGATACATGAACTTGCACGTATGTCCTCAGCACGTGGTTTGAGGTGAGAGATGGGTTAACGCTATAGTGTGGGGATAAACCAGAAGTCACTTTTCATATATATGTAATAACTGTTGTGTACAAAGCGCATCTGCATGATAACTGAATTTTTATACATGCAATTATCAAAAAATAAAAACAAAAAAAAAGCTCGAGTCACCGAGGCCATAACGACAGTGTTGAGAAAACGTGCGAGTTTGCGCAGGAAGGCATATGACGAATCTTGGTTAAGTCGAACCTGGCTGAGGGACAATGGCAAGAACTAGTTAATTGTGGAATAAATAAGGTATCTATTGGTCTTGCTGGTGGCTCATTCCATTTGACAGTATTTTGTTTGGGTCCGATAATGTTTTTTATGGAGAAGTTGTTGGACTTGCTGTTGTTAGAGAAGCAGCCAGTTGGAGCATTTGTAATAATGGATGAAGTTGTCGGAAGCCGTAGAGGGAAGGAGGCCGAAATCACAGCAGGTGCTCTCAGGTTGGGCAGTAAACTCAAGCTAATCGGGTGTAGGGACGCCCTAGAGTGATCCCGCGCCGTTAGGAGAGGCACAGCCTGCGGCAGAGGCGAAAGGTACGGGTAGGGGCTAGTGAGGGTCGCCGGAGTTATGGTGGGATGGATGATGGTCGGGTGATGCCGAAACGGTTCCACCGAGGAAAGAAATGCACACGGGTCCTTGAGGAAGTCGGGCTGGAAGCGCTTGTACCTTTTCCTTCGACGGAGGAAACTTCCATTGTCAAACATGTCCTTACTGGCAGGGTCCAGTGTCCAGTAATTCCCCTTTCCTGGATTACCCGGCTCGCGAGGAATCTTTATAAAACAGTCATTTAAAGATAAGTTGTGCCGAATACTGTTCTGCCACATTGGGTACTTCTCTCGGTAAAACGGAAACTTGTTCCTGATAAACTCACAGATCCCGCTGAGAGTCAGTTTCTTCTCGGGCGATTGTAGGATAGCCATCGTGATGAGTGCGATGTACGAATACGGTGGTTTAACCAAGCAGGATTTCGACTTGTCCTGGTTACTCGTCTCTGGTTTTAGAGTCACTTCCTCACTAGTGTCCGATTTAGGACTTTTCACTTGACCGTTGGAACCCGTGTAATTTTCTTCAAGTTGAGGACTCATTTGGTAGTTTGTGCTGACAGCCAACTCGGGATCGTCCGAATCGACGTGAACTGACAGGTCATCTTCGTAATCGGTACAGTCACCGTTGTTTTGATCGGTCAACAAGTGACCAGTTGTTTGCGTCATGAAAGCAGCAGTTCGGTGCAAAGTAGCCATTATGTCGTGCTGCTACACATCACAGGCCAAACATTGAGACCCACATCGAGTTGGGTAATAGTCTAATATATATTATAGGGTTAAACATTGACAAAAGCTAAATTAGAAGTATAAACTATAACGCACGGAAGCGAAACCTCATAAGTCTGTTTTTACTGTAAGCCTGTTTACAAAAGATGTTCCCTGTTTAGCAGTAGACACGGTCACCAATTAGTAGCTGTCCTGTTCACATTAAAGTCCACTGAACAGGATATATTATTTCACCAACCAATGAGGCTACCAAAGTGTCACGTGAAAGCGAGGGGTTGGAAGAGCATTGAGGCTCTTTTGTTAGCCCCGCCTACTGACATATCCTATGGTTCCAGCTTCGCTACAACTAAACTGATCTCGTTTTGGTTTCAACATAATCCCAGTCACAAATAAAAATCTCCATTTCAGGTAAGTCATTTTTTAAAGTTCTTAAACATTATTCTGAAGTAAGACGGAGCCAAGAAAAGTAATTATATTAACATCAATGATATGTGAAAAGGTTTATCTATCACATTTTAGTGAAGAGTCCGGAATTGGACCTATATATAATTACCACACACCTTCGTTTTCACTGTTTTTATGACATACAAAAAACTTCCATTGTTAATTTCCACAGACTTTTAATAAGTAATCACTATTCTGTTATAATTTCTGAACATTACGGAAATATTCCCTAATTTCTATATAAGTGGGTCAAACAATCTAATTACTGCTACGTCTATAAAGTTTGTCCACTTTAAAAGCAAAATTATATAACAATTATAACGGCCCCGACTATACGAAACTCACGTGCTGGTTCGTGTTTGATGTATGATTATGTTTTTCCCAGTTACACAACTAATAGTCTTCGTTGAATTTATGCTCATTTGGTTGTCCCTTGTTAATTATATAACTGATGTAACCTTGTATGTGGAGTACATATACATTATGTAAAGTATGTGAGTATTTAATACAACTGAGCGCGTATTTTAACACCAATTGAACATGGAGAAGGTTGGGTATTATATTACATTATAGAAATGAATAAAAACCCTGTAACCCGAGCGAAAGGTGAGAATATTTGCCCCTGAAGAAGAAAGGTCCACCTTTCGAAAGTG
>NW_013677419.1:0-3823 GCF_000517525.1 Limulus polyphemus | reverse complement strand
GGGCAAATATTCTCACCTTTCGCTCGGGTTACAGGGTTTTTATTCATTTCTATCAAGACTTCTTGAACCTACGTGTTTTTTTCTAACATCATGACTATTACATTATAGTATATGAATAACACAGTTAATGATTATAATATGATGCTTAGTTTGGTATATGACCATCATGGAGATTGAAATAACAACTCCGGGAGTTTAATTTCTACTTATAAGCCTTATCGACTTGCATTTAGTGACATGTTTACTATCCTTCCAAACCTAATTTTTATTGAGTGATTATTTCTATTCCGTTTTATTAGGTAAAACTGTGTTTTCCTAACTGGTTACAAAGGGTAAACAGTGAATGATGTGTGGGACGTTGTCCTCATTCAGACTAATTCTGTTGGTGTATTCCTACTGAAAATTTTGCCCAATTTCTACACATTACCTCCCTGTCTAGGTTTGTTTGTTTTGAATTTCGCGCAAAGCTACACGAGGGCTATCTGATCTAGCCGTCCCTAATTTAGCAGTGTAAGACGAGAGGGAAGGCAGCTAGTCATCACCACCCACCGCCAACTCTTTTGTTAACGAATAGTGGGATTGACCATCACGTTATAACGCCCCCACGGCTGAAAGTGCGAGCAGGTTTGGTGGGACGGGGATTCGAACCCACGACCCGCAGATTGCGAGTCGAGTGCCCTAACCACTTGGCCATGCCCCTGTCTAGGAAGTATTACCTTACTCACATTATTGTTTGAACCGTTTATCCACTAGTATTATTTATGTTTTCCTGTATTTTCAATCACTATAAAGCTCAATCTATTGATTATTGGAAAATGAATTTCCTTATCGAAGGATAAAGGACTCTTTTTTTTTTCAGATTTCATATTCATTCCTGAGATTATCTGTTGACTTATCCTTGTAGTTTTTCTTCTTGGCGCTGAAGGGTTCCTTTAGCGTCTTCTTGACGTTCTGTACATTTTCACAGTTCAGAATGTACTTCAAATTAAATATCTTTTTATTTATTATGTTCTTCCTGATTGATAAACATCGATCATGGTTTAATTTTTTAATTTGACATGTTAAATTGCTTTAGTTTTTTTGTTTACGTCTTATGTACTATAAGGTATTCATTTTCCCCGTATCTTTTTCTTTTTCCTTTTGGACATATAAATTTTCGATATGAATTCATTACTTAAATCACTGTTCTAGCTCACGCAAACTAATATTATAATTTTCTTACTTAGATAAAAATAAGGGCCCGGCATGGCCTGGTGGATAAGGCGCTCGACTCGCAATCTGAGGGTCTCGGGTTCGAATCCCAGTCCCACCAAACACGCTCGTCCTTTCCAAGAGGGAAGGCTGTCAAGTTGGTTGCATCCTTGATGTAAGAAACAGCTTTAGAAACGCTGGCAGAGCAAGATCTGCCATCGGCTCGACGGTCCGCAAGGACTATGGGAAAAAAAAAGAGATAAAAATAAATATTATCCCAACTATTATAACCCTTGCAGGTTACAATTTATTCCCATATTCGTACGTCGTATATACTCGTCAATTCTGGATTCCGCGAGTTTAAGTTTTTCTGGTGCGACTTTTAATTTATACATTTATATCTGCAAACAATGATACAAATTGAATATATATGTAAAGTATATCTCTTCGTTAAGACGCTTCAGTTTCTATAGGGTATATAACATGCATTTTCCTGTTATTTTTTGGCAAGTCAAGCAACGTAACTAACACGTCTAGATCAAGACCATAAACAATGAAATAACAGTGAATAAAAATAGCGAAACTGGTAGCAGTTGTAGAGTTTTTATGAAGAAGTGTGTTAGTATCGGATCTGTCATGGCCTGGTGGTTGGGGCATTCTTATCATAATCTGTGGGTCGTGCGTTCGAATCTCGTCACCGAATATGCTCATCCTCTCTGCCGTGGGTGCGTTATAATGTGACGGCCAATTTCACTATTCATTTATAAAGAGGAGCCCAAGAGTTGGCGGTGGATGGTGTTAATTAGCTGCCTTCTCTTATTTTATCACTTCAAAATTATGGATGTCTGGCCCGGATAGCCGCCGAGTAGCTTAGCACAGAATTCACAAAGAAACAAAATTTATTGGTATCTTGTTTGTTTTTGTTTGTTTGTTTTTAATTATGCACAAAGCTACACAAGGGCTATCTGTGCTCTGCCCACCACGGGTATCGAAACCCGGTTTCTAGCTTTGTAAGTCCGCAGACATACCGCTGTGCCACTGGGGGGCTTATTGGTATCTATCTATACAAGGTGGCCAAGAAAAACTAGATCGATTTGATCTAATCTACAGCTATGATTTGCTCGAGTTTTTATATATAAAAGCAGGAGACACTAACTCAAACCGTTATCATTTTATTAACACCAGAAACGTCTAACTTTACCACAATCATTTGACCTTTCAACTACAACCAAACACATCCTATTTGGTTAATTTGTCTCTGTGATCAAATGTATACATCTCAGCACTTAATAACCTTTCTAACAGATTAAAATATATCCTAATAACCCGAAACAGATGTATCTGAACCACCTATAACCTCGCAAACACAAATCTTATTTAATCTTGTATATTTTACCCAATTAATACTTCTTTCATGCCTATGTACAATTTAGCGACTTAAATATTTCTACTAGAATAGAGGTGATGTTAAGCTCTTGATCTTTCTGTCAGAGTTAATCAAAATGATGCAAACGATCTGTGCTGTAATAAAGTTCACCATTCTCTGAGAGTAATCAATTTCAGTATGAAGTGTTAACGCTTATTTTAAAAGGTCAGTTATCAAACATTGATTCAACTATTAAATAGTGATAACACTTATTTTAATACGTCAGTTATCAAACATTGATTCAACTCTTAAATAGTGTTAACACTTATTTTAATACGTCAGTTATCAAACATTGATTCAACTCTTAAATAGTGTTAACACTTATCTTAAAAGGTCAGTTATCAAACATTGATTCAACTATTAAATAGTGTTAACGCTTATTTTAAAAGGTCAGTTATCAAACATTGATTCAACTATTAAATAGTGTTAACGCTTATTTTAATACGTCAGTTATCAAACATTGATTCAACTATTAAATAGTGTTAACGCTTATTTTAATACGTCAGTTATCAAACATTGTTTCAATTATTAAATAGTGTTAACGCTTATTTTAATACGTCAGTTATCAAACATTGTTTCAACTATTAAATAGTGTTAACGCTTATTTTAATACGTCAGTTATCAAACATTGATTTAACTCTTAAATAGTGTTAACTCTTATTTTAATACGTCAGTTATCAAACATTGTTTCAAATATTAAATAGTGTTAACACTTATTTTAATACATCAGTTATCAAATATTGATTCAACTATTAAATAGTGTTAACACTTATTTTAATACGTCAGTTATCAAACATTGATTTAACTCTTAAGTAATATTGTGATCGATATTTGATCTTAGAAGCCAAGAGCAATGTTAACAGGCTGAATAATGAAATTTATAATACGCAAATGTTCAGCTTTTTAAACACACTAGGTTCATGACCCGAAATTTCATGCACTACAGATTGTTTGTTTGTTGTCAAGCGCAAAGCTATACAATGTCCTATCTGTATTGTGCACCTAATGGGTATGTAAACCCGGATTTTAGCGTTATAAGCCTTCAGATTTACCGCTCATCCATTGCAGATAGTTAGAATTCATTGTAATTGTTGTGGACTATAAAAACAGAATGTTTTTGCACCTAAACGAATATTAGTTAGTTCATTATTTTTGATGAAAGATTTAGTTTTCTTCGCTAATATACGCCATTAAAACACAAACAAT
>NW_013677418.1:10215-13638 GCF_000517525.1 Limulus polyphemus | reverse complement strand
TAACTTCAAGGGGTTATGATAACATGGTTTACACTATAATTATGTTTGTAAGAGAGCTAACTTCAAGGGGTAATGATTACATGGTTTACACTGTAATTATGTTTGTAAGACAGCTAATTTCAAGGGGTAATGATAACATGGTTTACACTATAATTATGTTTGTAAGAGAGCTAATTTCAAGGGGTAATGATAACATGGTTTACATTAGAATTATGATGTTTTTTTAACTTATATAAAATATAGAAGAAACAAATCATTATTTCAATACCACTACGACCTCTGCAGTGACTTATTTAGTATTCTCCAAAAGGTTTGGGTGGCAAGAGAATAATAAGTATTAGAAGAATTACAAACGCGCCGTTTAGACCAGATTTTCTTTTCTTTGCGAGTCTAACATGCGTGCTTTTTTGTGCAGTTTTATACGTGTACAGCCTTAGCAGTCAATAGTAAAGGTTTCAAAGTGTTGTTTGAACTGAATCTTTACTGTTTAATAGACCAGAGTTAAAACACATTTAAAATTATAATTTAATTAATGACGGCAGTTCTTAGAAACGCCCAGAAGTATTATAAATGAATGAACCAGATAACTAAGTCATATAATGATTAGATTGAATTGAATCAGCGATTGATCACATTTGTTGTTAACGGTGTTTTCGGCCGTATAATTAGGAAACTGTAGACCACCACCTGGTGGTGATATTAAACATTAATCTTTTTCTTCACGCTCCAACAGTTTTGTGTATGATCTATATGTGAATGCCAAGGGCCGGGCGTGGCTCAGTGTTTGCGTCTCGTTATCGTAATATATATATATTTATATCGCTCTGTACTTCGTGGCTGTAGGCGCGTTATAAGGGTGTTGGTCAGATCCCATTATTCGGTCAGATAAGAGTATCCTAATAGTTGGCGGTGGGTGCTGTTGACTAGCTGCCTTCTTTCACTTGAAAACTAGAGACGACTAGCGCTAACAGCCCTTGAGTTGGTTTTCGCGAACGACCAACATAAAAATGGTTATCACACAAATTATGGTAATGTTTAATTGGTCACACTGGTGTCCAATAAAAGATGAGTTTTATATGAAATTAGTACACATGCATGAGGACTGATAGAATAAGTTTGTTTGAAGTTATATACCATGGGCTATCTGTGCTCTGCCCACCACGGGTATCGAAAACCGATTTCTAGCGTTATAAGTCCGCAGACGTACCGCTGTGCCACTGGGGGCTTGAAAGAATATGTTATAAACTCCGATGGTCTAAGCCCCTTAGTGGCTCACTGATTAGTAAGCTTATAACACTTAAAATCGGGTTTCGATACTCGCTGCGGGCAGAACACAGATAATCTATTACGTTGCCTTGTTTTTAACATATAAGCATACCAATGGCTTGAGGGATAAATAAATTCCTATATTTTAGTGATATCATGAATATAATATTAGTTTCCGTACACGTCTGTTTTAATAATTGCATCAATAAAAAGTTTGAAAGATGCTACTGAAAATAAGCAAAGTTTATTGAAAATGCAACAAAATCCTGAGTTGAAAGTTTGATTTGGTGCCATTGTCAAGATGTTTCCAAATCTAGTAACTTTTTTGTTTTATCGTTTACCAAATATTAACGCAATCAGTTGTTATTATTTAGACAATTGTAAGATATTTTAAAATTATTTATGATTTGAGCGCCATAAAAGATTCAAAACAAGAATAGTTACAACTTGTTTGTTTGTTTGCAATTAGGCACAAAGCTACACAATCTGTGCTCTGCCCACCACGGGTATCGAAACCCGGTTTCTAGCGTTGTAAGCCCGCAGAAATACCACCGTGCCACTGGGAGGCAACAATTTGATTAAATAAAAGAAGCACCACAAGTATGGCAAACATTTTAACAGGTATATTTATAACAGTAGACGTTTCGGAATCTAGAAAATCCCTCATCAGTATACACTAAAATAAACTCAATAACTGAGAACAGTTAAAGGGTAATATAAATAAAGGTTAAAAATAAAAGAATAAATAAACAGAATATTTACGTCTAACAATTTCTGATAAAACATCTTGTTGGGGGTTCACAGCCCGTGAGTCATCAGAAAAATATAGTTCATCTTTGATATCAAACTCGTCGATCCAGCACCTTTCTGCAAACACAAATTGTACTTATTATCTATCTATCTATCTATATATATATATTGCGAACCGTGGTGTCCGTCCGAGCGTTCGTCTGTCTCCCGTTTGAAAAGCTGCGCAACGCAGGCAAAGCTCAACATTTACTTTTGAAATGACGGGAGAACAGACATGAATAATGTTGATGCCAAATTTTATTTCACAAGCAGGATATTCTACACTAATTTGTTATGACTTAATCACACTATCATTCACATTTCAAAATGCAGATTTACCGTATGTTATTGTTGAGTGGCTCTTAGCATGACTAAAATGTTCAACAATGAATTTTCGCAGTGGGTGGTATAAGTAGCTCAGAGTTTTGGCTCTGAGTGAAACCAAGAGTGCAACACAATTATACTTTTTAAAGTCCATGAAATAATTTAAATTGATAGGTTAACTTAAGTTTTTCCCGTCACTGGGGACGGGAACTTATGCTTGCTTGTTTTCATATTTTATCTTCTAATTCCAGTTGCCCCAGAAGTGGATCCTCTCTCGTTTCCGGGGAGTTTGGAGGAAGGAAGACGAACGAGTCTTCAGTGCATGGTGTCTACAGGGGATGTTCCCATTTCCATCCAGTGGACTAAAGATGGCGAACTACTTAACCCAACAAGCCTACAGATCACGGTCAAGTCCTTCAACCAGTATGCTTCCACCCTGTTCTTCGAGAAGTTGAGACAGCAACACAGCGGCAACTACACGTGCACAGCGTCCAACCCTTTCGCTACTGACAGTCGTACCGCTGAATTAACTGTCCAGGGTAATGTTGTCATTAGTGACAGTCTAATTCCTTGTTTATCTTCTGACAGTTATAGTAGTTAATTAACTGTCTAGGCTTATGACGTATTGTTTATCCGATTACTGGATTGTTAAGTCTTTACGCTGTTTATAATTACAGATTAATAAGTTATTAAGAGATATTAGAAATGTGTAAGCACAAGAAAACATTTTTTTTTATTGTAACTGTTTTTTTATATTTAAAACGTCGAGAATTAAAACAACAACAAATCCTAAACTGTTGAATGTATATTAAGTATTCTCGAAAAGTTTGGATTTTCGAAGAAATGGAATAAGAATTTAAAGTTTTTTCTTCTTTTGTGAAAATATACATTTGTATTAGTGGCTAGAAACCGGGTTTCGATACTCGTGCTGGGCAGAGCATAGATAGCCCATTGTGTAGCTTTGTACTTAACTACAAACAAACATTTTAATTAACTATTCACGTGGAAGCGAAGAGGGATCCAAAACGAGGCTAAGAGAACAAC
>NW_013677418.1:3669-9420 GCF_000517525.1 Limulus polyphemus | reverse complement strand
CCTGACCTAAAGACGTGTTTGTAGATGATGTAATGGTAATGACCTTGTCAGAAAAAACATTGACCTGACCTAAAGACGTGTTTGCACAGGATGTAATGGTAATGACCTTGTCAGAAAAGACATTGACCTGACCTAAAGACGTGTTTGTAGATGATGTAATGGTAATGACCTTGTGAGAAAAAACATTGACCTGACCTAAAGACGTGTTTGCACAGGATGTAATGGTAATGACCTTGTCAGAAAAGACATTGACCTGACCTAAAGACGTGTTTGTACAGGATGTAATGGTAATGACCTAGTCAGAAAAGACATTGACCTGACCTATTGACGTGTTTATACAGGATGTGATGGTAATGACCTTGTCAGAAAAGACATTGATCTGATCTATAGATGTGTTTGTACAGGATGTAGTGGATCTAGACTAGTGATCCTCATAGATCTAGACGAGGGATCCTCATGGATCTAGACTAGTGATTCTAATGGATCTAGATGAGTGATGCTCATAGATCTAGACTAGTGATCCTCATAGATCTAGACGAGTGATCCTCATAGATATAGACTAGTGATTTTAGTCTAGATCTATGAGGATCACTAGTCTAGATCTATGAGGATCACTCACCTAGATCCACGAGGATCACTAGTCTAGATCTATGAGGTGATCTTCATGGATCTAGTCGAGTGATCCTCATAGATACAGACTAGTGATCCTCATGGATCTAAACTAGTGATTCTCATAAATCTAGACGAGTGATCCTCATGGATCTAGACAAGTGATCCTCATAGGTTTAGACGAGTTATCACCCCTGCACCGTTATCGTCAGCGGACGCCATTGTGAACGTTGGTTTTCCAGGCCTCGTTCTGAATTTAAAATGGCCGCCTCGTGAATAGAGCCTGGGCATTAGTCGAATTACCTTTGTGTTCATGACGTGATTTCCGTTATAGACTATTACACGTGCAAGTCTTCTTGCGCTCTAAGAAAGTACAACAGTGAACGTTTGAATAATATAAATTAGTGTTTCTCCTACCCACATTTATTTTTTACTCACGATGTGATATTTATACAGTAAAGTAAAACAACAACTAATTATTCAAACTTTATCGAATGATGTAACAAAAGTTAATGAGTGTACGTATTCGTTGTATTTGTAGTGGAACCTAGATGGAGTGTACAACCAACCGATGGTGCCGTGGTTGTAGGTGGGCAAACCCTCTTCGATTGCCAAGCAGAAGGACATCCTCAACCAGTAGTACGGTGGAAAAAGTCTTCAGGTTAGAAACCTTTTCATGTAACTTTGAATACTGAAAAGTTTGTTTGTTTGTCATGAATTTCGCGCCAAGCTACTCGAAGGCTATCTGCGCTAGCCGTCCCTAATTTAGCAGTGGAAGACTAGAGAGAAGGCAACTAGCAATCACTACCCACCGCCAACTCTTGGGCTACTCTTTTACCAACGAATAGTGGGATTAACCGTCACATTATAACGCCACCACGGCTGAAAGGGCGGGCATGTTTGGTGCGAAGGGGATTCGAACCCGCGACCCACAGATTACGAGTCGATCGCCCTAACCACCTGGCCATGCCGGCCGAATAATGAAGAGATCTCTAAACCAAAATTTTACAAAATAAATTACTCACCGTTTTACAGTTCATAATATTGTATTTGGCATGTTAATTCGATTTTCTACAAAAATATACCTTTTTCTCACTTAAATTTTAAAAATGTACACATAAAAACAAGGGATACGGTACTATATATAGTATCATCACAGAGTTAGGCCTAACGATTGTATTTTGATAAGTATTATGTACATTTTTCAAACTCTGTAGTGCACCCAAAAGGGAGGAAACCATTATTTAAATATAACTGTTTAAAATAATTCTTTATTAATTTTCGATATCGTTTTGAAGAGTTCTTCACATCAAAGAAATCACACACACACACACATATATTTGTCTGCATGTCTGTTTGTCTGTCCGTTATATAACTATTCCTAAGTCGCTGGGCTAATCTCAAACAAACTTTGTGGGATGATAGTTTGGAATAAGGAGCACGTTAACGGGGGTTCACAGACCTCTCCACCCTATTATTGCTGTTATTGAATATTTATTATCTTTGACGCACGTTAACAATGTTCACAAATGGCGCCACGTCCTTACACGAAACACCTTACACCTTACACTTTATCAAATTATCTATAACACAACATACACATAGTGTGGGGGGGGGCACCCAAACGTCTTATATATCTCAGAGAGTGCGCTGGTATTGTCTGTGGAGGAATGTAATGGAAAAAATGGCTGCCAATATTGCAATACTACATAAACTCAGCTGACTGACATGAAGAGCCGTTTCTTGAGTTATATCCACTTCCTACTTTGACCCGTGACTTTTCAACTTTGGCCCCTGAGACACTTCTGCGGTCAATGACCGTCTATTAATTAATCGCGTGAAACACAGTGGAAGGACATTAAGAGCAGGGGGTTGAAAGTGGGTAACAGAAAGCACCCCCTATCACCACAATTTGGTCGCTAACCTCTTCATAGAAAGACACTCTGACCATCACACAGTGTATACCATGTTGTATATATACAGCGAGTTCTTAAACTTTATACAAAACCTTTGATTATATTTTATAAATAAATTGTGTGAAAAATTAGGATTTTTGCGTTATTTATCATAGCATCCACCCTCACATTTTCCTGAGTTCATAACCTGAACTTGTAGAGAACAAAATAAAAATAGATCAACAATATATCACTCCGGTGTGACAGTTACACATAGAACTATTGTTAGACGAGCCACGAATATCAACAATATATCACTCCGGTGTGACAGTTACACGTAAAACTATTGTTAGACGAGCCACGAATATCAACAATATATCACTCCGGTGTGACAGTTACACGTAGAACTATTGTTAGACGAGTCACGAATATCAACAATATATCACTCCGGTGTGACAGTTACACATAGAAAGAAATATCAACAATATATCACTCCGGTGTGACAGTTACACATAGAAAGAAATATCAACAATATATCACTCCGGTGTGACAGTTACACGTAGAACTATTGTTAGATTAGCCACGAATATCAACAATATGAAATAAGTACTTACATTTTGTAGCGCCTTGAAGTGGAAACTGAAACCATATTTAAGATGCACATTATGAATGATGAGTTAGTTTTCCAGAACTGGGGAGATGAAAAACTCGTGGTGGACTAATCTTCAGAGACTTAACACGATACATCTCTGTCAAATCAGTCAGATAGAGTTAAATATCTTATACTTTAGTTGGTGTTAGAGATTTGATATTCAAAGAAAGAGGTCGTAACGATACGTCCCATTCTGCAAAGACTTCATTTCTGTTTTAAAAATATTTTCCAACTAAACCAAGTTGTTTTTACTGAAACCTATTTTATTTTTCAACTAAACCAAGTTGTTTTTACTACCACTTATTTTTATTTTTCAACTAAACCAAATTGTTTTTACTGAAACTTAGTTTCATTTTTCAACTAAACCAAGTTATTTTTACTGACATTTATTTTATTTTTCAACTAAACCAACTTGTTTTTCTTGCCACCAGAGGTCAAGGAGAAGCAGACGTTTACTCAGGTGATGAGTAACGCCAAACAACAGGTGTTGGAAAACGGTTCCTTAGTGATTGTGAACGCCGTACCTGGAGATGGAGGGGAATATCTTTGTCAGGCTTATAATGGAATCGGTCCTGGCTTGTCAAAGGTTGTCACTCTGTCCGTGAATGGTAAGTTATTTTTATACATCTTGTATTTGATTCCAGTGTATGTACCAAACTAAATATATAGATAATAAATTAAGCATTTTATTTTTAAAACAATTTAGATTAGCAAACTAAATTCCTGTACATATCCACATATATCCTGAACGGGACGTTGCCTAGTGATTGGCTTATTGGGCTGCAGATCAGAAGGTTCGGTGTCCGAAACGTGATTCTGCCGAGTGTGCTGTTTGTTTTCAGCTATAGGCACGTTATAAAAGAGACAGTAAATTATGTTATTCGATTCAAGGAGCTATTGTCTTTTTTTGAATCGAGTAACAGTAATCCAAAATTAGGGACTATTATACTTGACCAGCATGGGTCTCTGACATGCCAATTTCATTAGGTTGAAAATTCCAGCACAAATATCTAGTGTAACGCTCATACAAGTAGTGACACTGTAACTAAAACGTTCGTAAAGTTGTTGTTAAAACAAATAGCGTGCTTCTACCTAATCACGATTCTAATTCAGACTGTTTCTGACTTGAACTTCAAAATACAAACTCAGAACTATTTTTGTTGAATACAAAGCCCAGCCAGCAACAGTATCTGAAGAGATTCTCACACGTTAAACTTTTCAAGCACACTCTTTCAATATTCAGAAGCTTATAAAAAATCTTCTTGCAATGAATACTTTGAAATTAGAACAAAGCATGCCTCCTAGGCCTAGTATTGATGTCATTCAACCATTATGTCAAACAGTAATATCTTCTGGCCAGAAATATATCCATTAAATGCGTGTCGTAATAAATAAATTATTATAAAATACAGTGTTGCAATATACAATTGGCTGCCCACTTTGTTAGGAACTATACCTAGAAACGGGCTGGGTCACCTTTTGCCAGAATAACACCTTTGTTACGTGCAATAATTAATATTGTACGCAATTCCTGAAGCGAGTGTACAGAATATAGTTATGGCGAAATGTGTTTTTCAAGTTCATCCCACAGATGCTCAAATGGATTAAGATCCGAGGATTGTGGTGGTCACGTTCCTCAAACCGTTACACATACAATTTGAGCTTGATGGATAAAATATTTTTCGTTTTGGAAGTAACGTCCTCATCGGGTTATACATGAAGCATCACTGGATGTATATAATAAGAAATGATGCTGAGATGAGCTATGACATTCATTTTGCTTTCTAAAAAACATATAAAACAGGAAACTTACCCCAAACCATGACTCCATCATCAGATTCCTGGACAGTTGGGACAATACAAGAAAACGTACCCCATACCATGACTCCATCATCAGATTCCTGGACAGTTGGGACAATACAAGAAAACGTACTCCAAACCATGACTCCATCATCAGATTCCTGGACAGTTGGGACAATACAAGAAAACGTACTCCAAACCATGACTCCATCATCAAATTCCTGGACAGTTTAGACAAGACAAGAAAACATATCCCATACCATGACTCCATCATCAGATTCCTGGACAGTTGGGACAATAGGAGAAAACGTACCCAAAATCATGACTCCATCATCAGATTCCTGGACAGTTGGGACAATAGGAGAAAACGTACCCAAAATCATGACTCCATCAACAGATTTTTCTACAGTTGGGACAAGACAAGAAAACATACCCCATACCATGACCCCATCAACAGATTCCTGGACAGTTGAGACAATACAAGAAAACGTACTCCAAACCATGACTCCATCATCAGATTCCTGGACAGTTGGGACAAGACAAGAAAACATACCCCATATCATGACTCCATCAACAGATTTTTGTACAGTTGGGACAAGACAAGAAATATACCCCAAACCATGACTCCATCATCAGATTCCTGGACAGTTGGGACAAGACAAGAAAACATACCCCATATCATGACTCCATCAACAGATTTTTGTACAGTTGGGACAAGACAAGAAAACGTACTCCAAACCATGACTCCATCATCAGATTCCTGGACAGTTGGGACAAGACAAGAAAACATACCCC
>NW_013677418.1:0-2911 GCF_000517525.1 Limulus polyphemus | reverse complement strand
TGGGACAAGCCCAGAAATATACCCCAAACCATGACTCCATCATCAGATTCTAGGACAGTTTGGACAAGACAAGAAAACGTACCCCAAACCATGACTCCATCATCAGATTCCTGTACAGTTGGGACAAGACAAGAAAACATACCCCAAACCATGACTCCATCAACAGATTTCTGGACAGTTGAGACAAGACAAGAGAACGTACCCAAAATCATGATTCATTATCAGATTCCTGTACAGTTGGGACAAGACAAGAAAACGTACCCCATACCATGACTCCATCAATAGATTTTTGTACAGTTGGGACACGACAAGAAAACGTACTCCAAACCATGACTACATCATCAGATTCCTGTACAGTTTGGACAAGACAAGAAAACGTTCCCCAAACCATGACTCCACCAACAGATTCCTGGATAGTTGGTAAAACACAAGAGGGGGTTGAGTTATAATTTTGTCTTTTCCAAACCTGTCTGTGCAAAGAGGTCAAAGTATTGAACCACACCACTTGTGAACGTGTGAGCTCTTTACAACATTTGAAGAGTTTTTCTTGTCAGTCATTGAAATCATTGATTTATGCAATTGTCTTCTTCTGTTGTAATCCATTTGTTGCAATGTTCTTCTCAAGATACGACAAGGGTATGGATTGCCCTTCACTAAATGTCCGTCAGCTTGTGTTTTGTTTGATGATTGTTGGAATTTACCATCTTGTATTACCGCCTTTCTCCTCTTTCTCTCATTACGTTTTGTCATCCACAATTCCTCCTCACAGGAGACATTTTATTCACTTTTTTCCGTTGCTGATATACTCGATTCACCAATGCTAACCACTGTCTTAACCACTGTGACACCTTCTAAACGTGCACTCACTATTATGCTCCTTTTGAACCTTGCAATATCTTTGACTTTCCTCATACACGTTAGTCAGACTATAAATATGTTTCTCTCAGTCGTTTATAGTGCTGCAGGAATCAGCTTACACATCATGAGAGTATCGTAATTTTCAACTGTAGTTAGGTCAGGCCTAAGTCTGAAAGGGTACATAGGTTTTTAATAAAATGTTCAGCCAGTGTATATACACCGTGTGTAGGAACATCAGTATTATAAAAAAACATGAAGTATATAACAGATTTAAAAACAGATTGTGGCTGCTTAACGTGTCAAAGACCAAGGCTCGAACCATTATATGCTGCTGAACACAACACTCTGGAATTCCAGCTTTAGGAGCGTTATACCTGTGACAATCAGTTACGTTATTCAGTTAAACAAATCACTCCCTTTGGTCATGAATTAGATATGGCGTGACTGACTTTTCCATAAAGTGTTGCTGCTGTACACAACACTCTGGAATTCCAGCTTTAGGAGCGTTATACCTGTGACAATCAGTTACGTTATTCAGTTAAACAAATCACTCCCTGTGGTCATGAATTAGATATGGGGTGACTGACTTTTCCATAAAGTGTTGTTCATGTGGAGAATAACCACAGTTTTCACAGTATTTAGTCTTGAAGAAGGAAACTAATGAGAAACAACTGATTACACGTTAAAAACAAAGCTACACAATGGGCTATCTGTGCTCTGCCCACCACGGGTATCGAAACCCGGATTCTAGCGTTGTAAGTCCGCAGACATGCCGCTGTGCCACTGGGGGACATTAGTAGTGTTTGTTTGTAGTTAAGCACAAAGCTACACAATGGGCTATCTGTGTTCTGTCCACCACGAGTTTCTAGCGTTGTAAGTCCGCAGGCATACCGCTGTGCCACTGGGGGGGGGGGGTCTTCTAATTTGACGGACCAAATTAATAATGGATTCTATTACAACGTGTAGCCCACCCCACCATCCCCGGTGGCTCGGGTGAGTCTGGGGGATGTAACTCTAAAAAGCTGGTTTCTGTACCCTCGGTAGGAAGAGCACGGGCAGCCCATTGTGTAGCTTTGTGCTTAACAACAATTACAACGTGCCTAAAGATGACTTTGGCCTAAACACCTAAGATATTTTTTAGTCCTTTTTCTAATTTTCTTATTATTGATTTGTGGTTTTGTTTATGAATTAGTTGTTCACCAACTTTATTAATGTTTCTCTAAGTCTAATGTTAGTTCCAGCTATAAATACTCCACCAAAACTAACATTTAATTTGTGCGGTTGTTTTTTAACCACTACTAAGCCTAAATCCCAACTTGAATAATATAATAACTTTAAGTAATAACATTTAATTTTCATGTGTTTATATTTTCGTCTCTGATGACAGTTCCTCCACGTTTTGACACCGATTTTAACACTAAAATGGTGAGAAAAGGTGGCACAGTGATTGTCGCCTGTGAACCCCAGGGTGATAGACCCCTGACTGTAACTTGGGTGGCGAAAGAACAACTTATCACCAGTTCTTCTCCCAGGTAGGAAATGTTAATGGTCACGACTTCAGTCTTAGTTTGTAGTGGTTCATATTTAACAAAAAGAACGTTACCGTTCTGGTTGCCACGGGGTTTGTGTGTCTGGCAAAGCAGGTAAATTGGTTAGAGATGGCATCATGTTTAGGCAGGAGGTCTAGGTGAGAATTTGTGAATTTCGTTTCTGTAGCATCATACCTTCCCGCTACTCGACTCTCCAGTTGTCCCCAATGGTTCAGCAGTAAGCTTGAGGGCTTATAATATTAAAAATAGGGGTTCGATATCCGCGGTGGTTACAGTGTATATAACAAAAAAAAAACAATTCTACAATTCAACCTGTGTAGTTGTAATTTATCAGATATACATCTATTGTAAAATTACACTGTTGTAGATGTTTGAAGTTGTATGTATACTGATGTGAACATTAAATCTGGTCATCTTACCACAACCATACAAAACCCATTCCTCTATATTATTGTAGCCATCTTACCACAACCATACAAAACCCATTCCTCTATATTATTGTA
>NW_013677417.1:7273-13086 GCF_000517525.1 Limulus polyphemus | reverse complement strand
GTAAAACAATAACTAAACTAGACTAAGGTAAACAGTACGTGTAACACAGTAAAACAATAACTAAACTCAACAAAGGTAAACAGTACGTGTAACACAGTAAAACAATAACTAAACTCAACAAAGGTAAACAGTACATGTAACACAGTAAAACAATAACTAAACTCAACAAAGGTAAACAGTACGTGTAACACAGTAAAACGATAACTAAACTCAATAACGGTAAACAGTACGTGTAACACAGTAAAACAATAACTAAACTAGACTAAGGTAAACAGTACGTGTAACGCAGTAAAACGATAACTAAACTCAACAAACGTAAACAATACGTGTGACACAGTAAAACAATAACTAAACTCAACAAAGGTAAACAGTACGTGTAACACAGTAAAATAATAACTAAACTCAACAAAGGTAAGCAACACGTGTAACACAGTAAACAATAACCAAACTAGACTAAGGAAAACAGTACGTGTAACACAGTAAAACGATAACTAAACTCAACAAAGGTAAGCAGCATGTGTAACACAGTAAAACGATAACTAAACTCAACAAACGTAAACAATACGTATAACACAGTAAAACAATAACTAAACTCAACAAAGTAAACAGTACGTGTAACACAGTAAAACGATAACTAAACTCAACAAAGGTAAACAGTACGTGTAACACAGAAAACAATAACAAAACTCAACAAAGGTAAACAGCACGTGTAACACAGTAAAACAATAACTAAACTCAACAAAGTAAACAGCACGTGTAACACAGTAAAACGATAATGAAACTCAAAGGCAATGTCTTTGTTTTGTAAAAATCTAACATGTCTTCATAAAGTCAAACGTTTTTCGTCATCAAATCTTACAAATATTCACGAAGCCAATGTTACTTGTGTTCTTAGTTTGTTTGTTTTTTCATGTTCTCACACGCCTACAACGTGTTAAACATCGGGCATTAGAATTATTTCCTGGAATGGCTAAGCCTAATACGATCTCGTGCTCTTGAGTGTGAACCTTAACTACAAACATACATGGGAATTCCTGCCTCACCACGTGGTTAGTTGATACACTCTTGTCCCACAGAATTTAACTTCACTCGGGAACGATGATTAGGTGGGAATACGACCAAAATATTTACCGTGAGAGATAGAGGGCGTCGTAGAATCATATATTCTACATAGCTAATACGAACTTCGTATTAGATGCTACTTACTAATAACTATAATTGTGAGAACAGTAATTACACGATGTTCGTGGATAAGTTACGTTACTGAACTTAGTCTCTTGAATCACAGCGTTAATTAGGTTTGGTTTTACAGCTCTGCTGATAAAGAAAATATCTTCAATTTATTTCATTAGAGAGCCCAAGATCACTAAAATAGTTAATACACTATAACTTTTGATTGTTTGTAAATATCCACTAGGTGGCGCTTTAATGTAAAATACAATGTGAAACATGTACATTTCAATTTTGTGCTATATCGTTGCAAAGGCAATTGTGCAACTTTCTACCCATATCTAGAGTTCCTGTCTCTTTCTCTAACTGATTTGTAGATTAAAACGATTTTGAAGCCTCAATACGTCGTTACAGTCCATGTCGCCACGTCTAGTCGTATTCTATCTAACGATCGTGCAACTTGAAAATAGTCCTGCAGTGTAGTTTCCATTGGAAAAAACTCTAACGTAATGTTGTCATGTTAAAAGCACATAACTCCTCCATGAAGGTTTCCATAACCACTTCTGTACGAGAGTGACGCTTTCCACTGACAATTAAACAGTACGATTGCACAGAAATCCAGACTCGGTTGGTATGTCTTCTTCGCGTGGAGTAACATTTTATTCTCCAGCTGCTTGAGGTATGCAATGGTTGAAAGGATATGTCGTGAAGGCAATTTATGTACATATGATATGTTTTAATTTTTCGGACAGCGGTCTTTCTTGCTTATGTTGCCTGGAGTACGTGGACAGCTTTTGCCAGTGATCTATATTATTGTGGATTCTCACTTTTTACAAGATGCCAACTTTGCTTGTCACAGCTGGAGTACAACTTGTTGTAGGTCTCTTTCTGGGTGGTCCTGGTACCCCAAGTTTATACTTTATGCTCCATCGCGACTTTAAACTGGCTGTGGTTTTCACTTAATTTATTGATTTCCGTATTCAAAGTTATTTTAACATAATGGACTCAATTCTATGTATGACAGTGGCTAACAAGCCCACACCGCCGTCTGCTGATAACTATTACAAAACTATGAATTCATAGTGGATAAAAACCCAAAAAAAAACCCGTAGCAGAGAATGTAATCCAAAACTGTTCAAAGAAGAGAACGTAGCACATTAGAAGTGAATGTAATCCAGTGGAATATATAGAATATAGTAAATCCAAGAAAAATCCCGGTAGATAATGTAACGCAGTAGAGTCCACCAGAATAGATCTGGAACCTTGACGAATTCACTAAAAGAGTCCAATAGAAGACAGTGTAATTAAGAAAAGTCCATTGGACGAAAAATGTAATCCAAAAAAGTCTATCAGAAGATAATCGGATCTAAGTGAGTCTGCGAAGGAGAACCAAACGTAAACCAAACGTAGAGGTGTCGAAGCCGGGGGTGCTCTGTAAATTATATTATTATATTGATTTTCTGAGGGGCATGCCCCCAGATCTTCCTAGATTGAGCTGCCTTTAGCAGTTCCTTATACTTTCAATCTCTCATTGTAAAGACTGCATGTCTAGACATGCATCCCCCACTTTGTAACCCCATCCAACACCACTGAAAAAAACTTCACCAAAACTAATGGTGCACCCAGTTCTCCACGGTTGACTGGACATCACAGTTAGGACGGAAATCTAAATGTTCTTGCTTGTTTTAACCTAGGACATCACAGTTAGGACGGAAATCTGAATGTTTTAGAAAATGTTCTTGGCTTGTTTTATCCTAAGACATCACAGTTAGGACGGAAATCTAAATGTTTTAGAAAATGTTCTTGGCTTGTTTTAACCTAGGACATCACAGTTAGGACGGAAATCTAAATGTTTTAGAAAATGTTCTTGACTTGTTTTTACCTAGGACATCACAGTTAGGACGGAAACCTAAATGTTTTATAAAATGTTTTTGGTTTGTTTTATCCTAAAACATCACAGTTAGGACGGAAACCTAAATGTTTTATTTTTCTAAAACATTTAGATTTCCGTCCTAACTGTGATGTCCTAGGATAAAACAAGCCAAGAACATTTTTGTTCTGGGCTTGTTTTATCCTAGGACATCACAGTCAGGACGGAAATCTAAATGTTTTAGAAAATGTTCTGGGCTTGTTTTAACCTAAATAATAAACTCTATGTTTTAGATGAGACAAAAAAAAAGGAGAGAGAGAGAGAACCACGTTCTTGATTAATCCAAGATTCCTCAGAGGAAAGCTTTCGGTCGTTGCACTTCTCAATTGAAGTGATTTGTTTTATTTTCTTATTGTTTCTAAGCGCATTTCGCATGAATCACAATTTTGTTGTTGTCAGGAAACGTGATAAATTAACATTTTTTTGGAAAGTTTCCTTTTTAAATTTCAACAATCACAAATTAACCGGTTGTCGAATGGATTTGGATTTTTTGTTGCTAGAATTTAATGACGCTTACGTTTCGTGTTGATGTTATACCAAAATAATCGTATAGAAAACAAAAACAATAATGAAGTAAAATAAGACTTTAGCACCAAATGATTCGGCAACATTAACTACACAGCAATGGCTATTTTACACAGTTGGTAGAGTATCAGTACATTAGCACTATATAGCCCACAGACTCAGTTGTTACTGGGGTGAATCAATATCAAATTAACAGCCTCACTTTTAACATATGTCAGTTGTAGTTGATCGTGTTGTATCTATATTTACAATTTAAGAAAAAAACAGCCCTATGAATCCTGTATTAAAACGTGTTGTACTATTTTACTTTTAAACAATGAGGACTTAAACCAAACACATTTGATTAATACTAAATATATATTATCACATATAAGAATTGTTAGTCCCAACAAATCACACAGAACATACGATCAATGGTTGACTTGGATGAACGTTTATTTTACAATATCTATAGATCAGAACCATATGTTTCCTAAAGAATAGAACCATATGTTTCCTAAAGAATAGAACCACATGTTTCCTAAAGATTAGAACCACATGTTTCTTAAAGATTAGAACCATATGTTTCTTAAAGATTAGAACCATATGTTTCCTAAAGATTAGAACCACATGTTTCCTATAGATCAGAACCATATGTTTCCTAAAGAATAGAACCATGTGTTTCCTATAGATTAGAACCATATGTTTCCTATAGATCATAACTATATGTTTCCTAAAGATTAGAACCATGTGTTTCCTAAAGATTAGAACCATATGTTTCCTATAGATCAGAACCATATGTTTCCTAAAGATTAGAACCATATGTTTCCTAAAGAATAGAACCATATGTTTCCTATAGATTAGAACCACATGTTTCTTAAAGAATAGAACCATGTGTTTTCTATAGATCAGAACCATATGTTTCCTAAAGATTAGAACCATATGTTTCCTAAAGAATAGAACCATATGTTTCCTATAGATTAGAACCACATGTTTCTTAAAGAATAGAACCATGTGTTTTCTATAGATCAGAACCACATGTTTCTTAAAGAATAGAACCATGTGTTTTCTATAGATTAGAACCATATGTTTCCAAAAGATTAGAACCATATGTTTCCTATAGATCAGAACTTACGTTTTAATATAGATCAGAACTTACGTTTTTTCCATAAAAAAATAACCCCATGTTTGTCAGTACATCAGAACTCAAGTTTTTCAACAGATGAGGACAAAGTTTCTTTTATAGGTAATAACCACTCGATACTTACAGAGTTTAGTTTCCAAGACAACCTTTAAATTATGATAATATTTACGTTAGTTAGCTAGAAATATATTAAAACTAGCTTTTCGTTTCTTAGTTCACTTTTCTGGTTACCATACAAACAAAATCAAACAGTACTTCAGAACACACTTAGTTTTGCCATAGAAACAAAATCAAACAGTACTTCAGAACACACTTAGTTTTGCCATAGAAACAAAATCAAACAGTATTTCGGAACACACTTAGTTTTTAAGAATATTTTCCTGCTTTCGAAGCACCCCTTTTATCTCGCTCCAAAATCGGAGAACATTAAAAAAAAATCAATAACGTCTTTAATAGGCATCTGAAAGACTGAGTTTTATCATTTTTTGTTTATAATAATAGCCCTCAAGCAGAGAAATATTTATTAGATATGAAGTCAGCTTATCCGAGAAATAATATAAAACTATTGCTGTCAACTTGCTAGTTTGAAACGCCTGGTCTCCCCTAGAAACAAACGTACGACTACCCAAAGTTCGATTATCAAAGTCAGAAAGTGTTTAGTATTCATAGGTAGTATGTAGGAGGGGAGGGGATAATTAGATTAAACAAGAGACACTTTCCAAAGTAAACATTAATACTGGGTATATAACATCCTGGGATCAGTGTAAGGATGTTCAATTGGTATATAACACCCTGGGATCAGTGTAAGGACCAGTCTGGATGTTCAATTGGTATATAACATCCTGAGATCAGTGTAAGGATGTTCAATTGGTATATAACATCCTGAGATCAGTGTAAGGATGTTCAATTGGTATATAACATCCTGAGATCAGTGTAAGGATGTTCAATGTGTATATAACATCCTGGGATCAGTGTAAGGATGTTCAATTGGTATATAACATCCTGAGATCAGTGTAAGGATGTTCAATTGGTATATAACATCTTGGGATCAGTGTAAGGATGTTC